>NW_006256547.1:7969018-8063794 GCF_000478725.1 Eutrema salsugineum | reverse complement strand
GAGCACCATTCGTTTAAACCATAAGAATAAGATTGGAGAAGCTGCTTATAGTCTTTTGAATTTGGGAGCTCATCAGATGGTGCCGACACTCTTGTGACACGTGTCGTTCATCTAACGGTGCCGACAGTTTTGATTACGTCATTGCTTACGTCATGGCTTACGTCCTTGCTTACGTCCTTGCTTACGTCATTGCTTACGTCTTGCTTGCGTCATAATTCCTGTGTCTTGATTTATTCTTCGATTTTACAGAGATATACTCTGTATTTTATTTTGATATTAACTGGTGTAGCATATAGCCGGAATACACATAAAGTTTAAAATAATATACAGAGTCTACCAGAATATACATTATTAAAGGTAAATTTAAAACTATACAATACTATTGGGTTTTTTTTTTTTTAATATATTTGAGTCATCTTGGATTTGGAGACGCACAAAGGAGATTTACCATCGGTCTTACGGCCTACGCTGAGGACTTGCAGCCTGGAACATCTACCTTGCCAGTGAGTCGTAAAGTCTGAGATGAATTATTATTATTATTATTATTATTATTATTATTATTATTTTTTGTTTTTTTTTTATAAATCAAAAGGGTCTTGACTTAATGGTCCGCCAAATAGATCTTCAGGATTTTCGGCGGGTTCTTGACCGTGAACACTATCGTCGTCGGACGATATATTCATCATTTCTTGACTAAGTGCCTTGAGGGTTTCCTTCATAGCTTGAAGTTTGGATTTTTTTGATTTGGATTTTTGGGATGAGGAGGATGAATGGGTAGGGCTTGATGGTTTTTTGTTTTTAGCTGGGCTTGGTGGTTCTTGTTTGATTTGGGTTGGTGGATGATAAGGAGGAATGTTGGCTATTTGTGATGGGGTTAAGAGTGGAATAGAGCGGGAGATGGATTTGATTAAAAGGTGGTCTTGTTTATTTGCGTCAAATAATTTCTTGATATTAGTGAGGGAACATCTTTTGATGTTATATTTGTCCCACCACTTGACACGAAATTCTTTGACTAAAGAGTATGGCATATTAGGTAGGGCTAGGACAAGGTTGAAATGCCATGAACAGATCCATGGAATACCCATGTCTGCATGGAAGTAAATTTTGTTTAGAGGTCCAATAGGATTGGTGTTGGGTAGGTGTTTGGTGTAGAATGGATAAGAAGTTTTGATTATTTCTGGTGGATAGATTTGGTCAATGGGTCCAAACCAGTGCCACCATTCGTTGAACCAACCTGGTACGTGTTTATTGAACCGCTGGTCAAAGGATAAGAACCAGGAATGGTCATAGGGTCGTAGGTAGAGAACACGAAAAAAGGCTTGCATATAGTCAACGTAGGTATAGCCGGGGAGAACAAATCCAGGCTGAGAAAAGGTTTTTGAGGTATGGAGGTTGAGAATACCAAGCTGTTGCATAGATGCAACGCGGAGTATTTTACAGGTTGAATAGGAGATATGGTTAGGGTTTTTTAGATCTGGGTAATGAGTAACTTCGATAGATTTAGAGTCTACCAGAATATACTCATAAAAGGTACGGTTTTTGGTTACGTTATCTGTTGGATACAGGGCATCACCGTAAAAGAGGTGGTTGGTGTAAGAATATAGTTCTTTAAGGGTGATTTCTTTGGTATAGTGGGTTGTGTTTAAGTGTTGGTTGTAGGGTTTGAGATGATAACTGGCTTTCTGAAATTGGAATTAGCCACTATAACATGATTCATCCAAAACCAGTTCTATTTCTCAGCCAAATCTTGCTGCTGAAGGTATTTGCATCTTTCATCGTGTCCTTGACTCCTAGTCTTTCATAGTCTCTGATTCTCTGATGTATGAAGCAAAATATTACTCTTTCTCACTCGGTTCTGAATGTCCGAGAAATTCTCCCTTGTAAGTGTTTTTAACTCTCTCTTTACTGTTTTTTCTTTAGCACTCAGAGATGACAGACTTTGTTCCAATGGGTGTAAATCTCCAGCCAGGATCTAGGCAGTCTCAATTGTATGGAGGAAGAGAGGGTGTTTTGTTAAGAAGTTGAAATTTTTGAACGGTTTAATACAAGCCAGAGGGAGGGAAGCAGCAAGATTTAGGAGGCAAGGAGTGTGATCAGAGCTTTCAGGAGGCAAGGATTGTGATCAGAGATTTCAGGAGGCAAGCAGGAAACCACACTATTCGGGTAAGAGGTAAGCCAGTGGTTATTGACAAGCAATCTATCCATTTTTTTGGAGATAGGGTTTAACGGGTTCTTGTTCGACCAGGTAAAGAGGGATCCTTGGTAGCGCAAGTCAAACAACTCAAGTTGTGTTAGACAGTCTCTTAGCTCAAGCATACGGGAGGTCATGTGATTTATACTTGGAGTAGAGTGCTCAACTGGGTGAATGATTTGGTTAAAGTCTCCACACAGAATACAGGGGCAAGCATCAAATCCAAAAGTGTGATAGAGGTTCAGAAAGTCACACCAGAGGTCGGTTCGGTCTTCACTTTGTTTAGGTGCGTTGAGAGCTGTGAAATAGAATCTGTAGCCACCTTGAATAGAGATTTCACTAGTGAGCAGGTGCTTTGACTGATGAAGAACAGTTACAGTGACTGGAGACCTCCAAATAACAACAATCTTTCCATCTTCATCAGAACTATGGTTTGAAGGTTCATAACACGGTTCAAGTTTGGTTTCTTTATATGAGTTTCAATAATAGCACCAAACGAATGCTTGTAGCAAGCCAAGAAGCAAAAGGCCGATGTTTGTCCGGGTCATTCAAACCACAGATATTCCAAAACAATGGTTGTATATACATCAGGAAATAAAAAGATTAGGAGTAAGAAGGATCACCCCCCTCGAGAGGAAGATTTTCCAAAATAAAAGTTGAAGGAGAGGACGAGATTGGGTTTTCTTACATCAACTCAGGAGATGGCGAAGTATCATCATAAAGGACAGGTAAACAATCTGAAACAGAAGTGGAAAGTGAGGGAGAAGAGCTTTTGTGATTATAGGAACAGGAGAGGGAACAAAGACATTTAAAGAGACTGAAAGTGGAGCTATTACATCAAAAGGATTGTAGGTAGCAATTTTAGAGGGCATCAAAGAGGGGGACGAGCATTTCAAAGAGGGAGAGATTTTGTTTGGTAAAGAAGAATTTGAGGAAGTTTTTTGGCAGGAAAAAATAAGGCATGAAACTTTTTCCTTTACTTGTGAAATAGGGTCAGAAGGGAATAACTTGGAGGACAGATCCACTGAATCAGATACAACAGAACCAGTGCCAGCCGCCTCATCTAACTGAGTAGTTATGGAGCAGCCAGATATTTCAACAATAGGAGCAGCTGATAAAACATGAAGGTTTGCTCCATTGTTTGCCTTATCAAGAGTTGCCTTTGGGGGTACATTTTTCTATTTGCCTTTCTGCTTAGATTCTACTGATGACATTTTTGCTTGGAACCAAGAAAGGGTTAGACCAGGACAATATCTGATAACATGACCTATCTCCTTGCAGTGAGAGCATATTGGAAGAATCCATGGGTACTCCACCGCTACAGTGAGGACTTCTCCACTTTCACGGACCACTTCTGCAGAAGAAGGAAGTGGAGTATTAAGGTTTTGTTCCACTTTGACATGAGCCTCAGATAAACTAACCATATTTCGAGTAAATTCATCCATTTCCTTTGGTTCTCCAACAAGACTAGCCACTAAGCTTATTCCTTTATGGTGCATCAGGTCAAAAGGCATGCCCTTGAGATGGGCCCAAATAGGAATGGCATCAATATCTAGGTTAGTGCCACCTGAAGCGTCCCATTGGGCAACCAGGAACATGCATTCCCCGATGTACCACATTTTCTTCTCAATTACCTTCATTCTAATGGATTAATTTGGTATCCTTACAAGCATAGAATTGGTGGCATGATTAAGATGCAATTCAATCCTCTGGCCTCTTCCCCAAAAGTGACTTATGACACTTTGAATATGCCCATAAGTTGAAATTCTTCCGTTGAACTTACCAATCACAAAATCTTTGTGTAATTTGGCTCCTTCATGGAAAAACAGAATCAGGAATGGTGATCCTTGGCTCCCTTCAGGAGAGACCTCAGCCGGAATCAATCTCTTCAATGACTGATCAACATCTTTCCTCAGTTTCTGGACCAGAGTAGTAGTGGGTTTACAGTGGGAAGGGTAGAGTCAAGTTGAGCAGCAACAACTGGAGCCGCATCCACCTCTTTAACAGGAATGGCAGTGGAAGGCCTCAATATCTGCACAGGAATATGGGGAGTAGGCAGCAGATGAGAGTTTTCAGTAGCCACATCTTCCGTTCTAGTAGTGAGGAAGAGAGTTCCTGGAACAGAAATCACAGGTTGACTAGCAACATATTGGGTTCTGGAGAGAGCTTTTGTTTCCTGAGACAGCACAGGTCCCATAGATTGGGGAAGATCTGCCTGAGCAGAGTTGAGAAAGAGACGGGTAACCTTCGGAAGAGGAGTGGTAAGGAGGCCATCAGTCTGGGCTACAGTGTATTTATGTTCTGAAATTCCTTTTTGAACAGTAAGTTTTTGGGAGGACATTGGTAAAATTCTGAAGAAGGGAACCAATTTCCATAGCAATGGGATGAGAAAGAGGAAGAGAGGGAGAAGCTTGTTTTGCTGGCTTTGAGGGGGAAGCAGTTTGCATTACAAGCTTTTTGGAGAAGGGGAAGGGGAGGAGAGGGGCGGGAAAGAAGAGGTATCAATTGGGTCAGGCGGTTCAGGAGGCAGGAGGGGAGGGGCGGGGAGGAAGGGACGATGGGACTGCCGGAATTCGAGCCATAGGAACGCCCATTAGGGAACCAGTGGTTTGCTTGAGCGCTATTCTTCATCGCCTTTAAAAAATATATACTTTTTACATAAAAAGAATCTTAACCCACCTTTTTGTGCAACACTTATTTTCAGTACTTAAAAATTTCGATTTAGACATGGTTTTTGCTGAGTTAACTGGCTTAGTGCTTCGATTCTTAATAGCGATTTACAAGAAAAAAAAAACAAAAAAGACAAGTGTTTCAGTTTAGAAATAATTTTGAGTTGAGAGAGGTGTTGTGTGTAGAATTCAAGATCGGAGGAAAGTCACCTTGCTCTTTGCTCTTGTTCTTGTTTTATGCTCCGAGATAATTTTTAACATCTTCGTTTCCTCCGCCAAATTTACCATGAATAGTCTTTAAATTTGAGGTTTCCTAAATTTGAAGATCCAACTGTTACGTTCAGACGCCTTAGTTCACGAGCTTGAACGAGTTTTGGTATTGTTGGGATTGACTAACAATTTCGCATTTAATTCTATTTTACCAAAAACTATACCTCGGTGAAATTTTTAGCTCGGCACGCAATGTCTGCTATTCCTTGATCTCATCTGGACTTTTGTTTTCAGCGGAATTTTTTACTAATTATTATATAGGCCCATATTGCTTGGCCAATGTTTTTATCTCCCATATTACTAAATATGTTGGTATATTATATGTGAAAGAGTATATATATAGTACATTGATGATTTAACTACAAAATTCATATGCAAATACATAATGAGTCAGAATGACATACATGCATTGTGAAATCAGTACATGTATATAGAGTTATATATATTGCACTTATTATAACATGTAACACATCTTTTATTTGTACCTTTAAACAAAACTTTAAGAGAGAATCTTATGCAGAAATGGACGAGCTTTACAAACGGCTTGCAACGGAATCGCTTTAGGTACTGTATTACCAACTCCTTCCTTCATATCCACTTCTTCTTCTCCAACTTTCTCCCAGTCAAAACATTGTATCAATGACCCGAGAGCAAGCCCAATGATCCGTTGGGCCAGACCCGACCCAGGACACGCTATTCTCCCTAATCCAAATGCCATAAGTTTTTGTGCTTCCTCTTCTTTCTCAAACCGCTCTGGTTTAAAACTATCTGGATCTTCCCACATATTTGGATCCCTATGTATGGCCCATGCATTCACCAACAACATTGTGCCACGTGGCATATCGTAAGACCTCATCTTACAATTCTCTGACGCCATGTGTAGGACTAGCAATGGTGTTCCTGGGTGTAGCCGGAGTGTCTCGAGGATGATGTTCTTGAGATATGGGAGCTCGCTGAGATCAGATTCTTCAATAAGCCGGTCTAAACCAACCCGGTTATCGATTTCGATTCTCGCTTTACATATTACCTCAGGATGGTTAAGTAAATTGGAAAGTGCCCATTCTAGAGTGACAGCTGATGTGTTAGTCCCTGCTATTACCATAATCTACATTAACATAAAAATAGATTTAGTTTAGTAATAAGGGCGATTATTTAAAATTAATTTGTGTTCCAATCAAACTTCGCGTAAATTCAATATTTAAATGACTCAAAACTCTTTTCTACTGAAAAAAAAAACTAAACACTAAGTGGGAAATATGAAACCCAAAAAGAATGTTTTAATATACAAGTTAGGGTAAAAAATATTTGTACATAACTATTTAGTTCTATTTTTGGAATTTATATTTGGTGTGCTTGATTTACCCAATCAATTCTTGTGATATTTTAAGGTATTTTCCTAGTAAAAGAATATATCAAAATTAATATTAAAAAAGGAAAAAGAAACAAACCAGTATGATGCCTTTGATGATTTGATCGGTGTAATACTCAGTATCGGACTTTGGGAGAACAAGCAAATGATCAATCATTGTATTACCGGTTTCTTGTTGTTCACGTTTATCATCAGTAAGCCCTTGTAAAAACTTATCTGTCTCTTTTCCTAACTTTTTAACCCTTTTCTCATAGTTTGAGAATAGTCTCAAGATCGGAACGTAGTCAACGGCCTTGCCTGAACTCGTGCTGGATCCAACATCTGCTACTAACTTTCGGACACGTTTTGCTTCTTCCTCATCGGTTGTTTCTTCACCGTAGTATCTTTTTCCTATCATCATCCTCATTATGTTGTTGAATGTCAAGTCCATAAGCATTGGTTTCATTTCCACAATTGTTTTTTTAGTTCCTACAATCAATTCACAAAACATAGAACAGAAAAATGAAGGGTGTGGTGATTTTATAAGGATTTTTAATTCTAAGACATTAACTTTTCACAAAAGAAAAACATTCTAATATATAATCAAACAAATGAAAGATTATGGCCACATACAGGTTATCTCATCAATTCTTTCATATCATGATGAAAACCTCTTTGATAACGTCCATGGAGCACAATAATGACTTTGAATGTTGTGGTGAAGCATATGTTACAATTTATTTTCTTCTGATATTTGTATTTGTTACTTAGAGAAAAGGTAGAAACATAATTCCCATTTTTCCACTTTATTATTATTTAGGAATATATACATGATACCACTTTTAATTCAAAAAGATGAAAAGAATGAAAAAAAATAATGAAAAAGTTGGTGAAAAATTTTTTTTGGGATCTATGATCTATCATATTAACCACATGGGTTCTTTCTTATTGCCTATGATTATGTTTGTTGGGTCAACATTTATGGTCAATATATCGATAGTAAGATAATAATACTACAATAAATGAAAATGTTGACAATATCAACACAATCCTCTGTTAAAAAAAAATCAACAAAACTTCTTACAATAAAAACACATGTAGCATATTACCTGCGGTACGAAACAAGCGGCTTACGAGGCGGCGAACTTCGTCGGTACGGACAGAAAGAAAGCAGTTAAGGCGGTGTGTGGAAAAGATCTCGATGGTGCAGAGATGACGGAGGTTGCGCCAGTGATCACCGTAAGGTGCGGCGATCATGTTTGTATTGTTGTACCCAACATGTTTCCCGATGATCACCTGAGGCTGGTTGGCTAAAACGACGTTGTTCTTCCCAAAACACTCCTCAGCGATCTTATGTGAGGACACTACGTAGACTAGGCGTGAACCAAGCCAGAGGGACATCCCGCTGCCCTCTAGGGACTCGGAGAGGGAGCGGAGGGTGCAGTGGATAGGCGGCTTTAGGAGCCGAAGGTGGCCTATTACCGGTAACCATCCCGGCGGTGATGGAGGAAGGTTCTGCTTGTTTGGTTTCAAGAACTTGAGAGAGATAATCAAGAAGATGAGAGAGAAAATGGAGTAGAGAACAACTTCGATGTAATTTTCTTCCATTGTTTGATTCTTTTGTTTGCTTCTTTGGTTATTTGTGTTTACTACTAGTTGGTGCTATATGAAGTGTTGAAAAAATGAATAAGCATAAAGTAGTTATATGGTTTGAATTTTGGCACGTTGGGAATTAGGATTTAATACTAATTAAGTTATGTGGATTGTTGTTGTGGTCTATAATCATATCGGAGTTGACGAATCCTTTAAGCTATGTGATGTGATGGGATGAGACCAAATAAGATGTATACCTTTGGAAACATTATACTAATGATGTTAAGAAAAAAACAAAAAAAAAACACGTTTTCTGTTTAGTTTTTTTTATATGTTATTTGTTTTCCTTTTTCTTATCGGCCAACTTTTTTAATGAATAAAAAATTAACTCACTGAAGGATATTACCTCTCTCATATGGGAGAGGACGTAAAACTTATTAAAATGTAAACAACAAAATCTTTTAAAAAAACAACAAAATCTCATTAAACAAGGAGAAAAACCTCATTGACCTCATTAAAAAGGATTTCGGCTTTAATCTTATCCTAACACATAGCGATAATTTAATGAGTTTTTTTTGGGCAATTTAATGAGATTTAAAATGCAAGCTTGTGCAATAAATTGACTAATTTGTCACATCCTAGTTATTTTGTTGTATTAAACTACCAAATATTATAAAATAGCAGTAATTTAGAATTTGTTTGAATTGTGTTCTCTAACATTTTGGAATGTATACATGTTTAAGTTTGACCTTATTATTTTGGTTTTATTTTTGTTTGTGGTTTTTCTTGAATTCATTAGCTGGTTTTATTGTGAATAAAAATTTAGATATTTTTTTTTAATTTATCATATCTATATATATGTTCCCCGATCATTTATATGTAATTGAGACTACATATAAAATAAGAAACTGATTATAAATAACGAAGACTAGATATCCGGTGTTCATCTCGAGATTCAAAAGAAACTTTGCAACAATAATAAATGCCAGTAAAATCTTCTCTACAAAACTCTCCTTCAAAATACCACATAGATATGCATTTTTTATCATTACATCCCTCCAAACATGGTTTGACAAAATCTCCTGTTCATCAATAAAAATCATATAGAATTTTTTTTTGTACAAATAATCAAATTAATATTTTAATTTTTTGAACCGCAAATTTTCTTTATAGTCTATTAAAAACTTTGAAATATTGAAGAAAATATTTAATCATAATGATGCATATTTTTGGCATTTCCGAAAATACAAATCCAATAAAATAAACGTGATATCTGCTGCAATTGTGGGCTGAAGGATGAAAACAACCACCATCAATGAAGATAGAAGAAGAGATGAATTTTTTGTTGTTGTCATTAGTTCTGATTATTAAAGATGGGGAAAGTCTTTATTAAAATATAATTCAATATCACTAGAAAAATAAAAACCTATCAAAAATAATATTCAAGTCAATGTTAGAAATTTCAATATAACAGAGACACCTGTATAAGAAAGATAGCTCAAAGAATTTTTGTTTATCTTCCTTGTTTGTTTGATAAAAAATAATTTAGTCTTCTTGATAGAGATGACGATATTTTTACAAAATTTATGCATTATTTAAGATTTGATTTACTTTTTTCTGATGTAAACATACAAAGAACTGATGGTACTCACCTTATGTGTGTGCGTTTATATACATGAATAAACTTAATTTCTGGTCTATATTGTAAATGAATATTATATAATGTATTTCTCTATTAAATAATGAAACTCGTTGACCAAATCTATGGTAAAAATTATAACGTGGACAAAAGAATTTACTGTAAATGGTCAACAAATTTTATTATTATTATGTTTTCCGCTTGAGATTGTGTTTACGTGGTAAATAATTATTATATCAACCAAATATACGTATTGCATGCATTCATTTAATCTAATGACCAAAAAAACCAGACCCAAATTTAAGAAAGTAGCCAATTACATATGAATCAATCTAAAAACCAAAACCAGGTTCTCTTAATGAAGAAGATTATCCACCTTGAGCTGATGAATATCTTATCCCAAAACCATACGGAGTTGGTCTCTTAATCAGATTATGACTGAATGTCACATACTTTGATTTATTCTTCTTTCTTGCTTCATTCTAAGAGTTAGTAGTTCTTGTACCCATATATTCTTAGTTATAGTCTCACATCTTTAATAATCCATATATTCTTATGACAACATCCACTCCTAGTTGTTTAAATCTGCTACTAGCTTAAGAAAATCATCAACATTCTCGTCTATGCTTTTGGAATCCGCCATCTTGAAAGTATAGAACTTAAGGTGTAGGTAGATGCGATTAGGAAAATAAGTCTTTGTGTATATCTTTCCAAGATGGACCACATAGCTGCTACTACAGTGTTTGACTTCCATACCAGTCAAATCCTTGGCCTTTTCTAGTTTCTCAAATTCCATCGGATCAAAGTTTTGATCAAATTCTGCTGAACGTTGATAACGTGGATGATCTTCTTTTGTATTGAATGGATCTTTCGACAGCTTCTCATTCGTAAGGATCCCTTTTAGCCCTTAAACACCAAAGTGAAGGAACATAATTAAGAACCTTCCACCAAGAAAAATCCCCTGTTCCATCAAATAAACAAATCAATTATAAAACAGTGTGAACTCTTTTTTTCTTCAGATCATATATTAAAGACAGTAAGAACAAATAAAGCGAAACAATGAAGTTTAATTTGTATATTGCCGCGGAGCGCCTATTCCCTTTTTCTTCTTTTTTTGGCTACTTGGTGACAATCGTCCACCAAATATTATATACTTACAAGACTACAAACATGGACACGTTTTCCGTAGCTCCTTAAGCGTCAAGGGTGATTTTTTAATTGATAATTTTTGGCTCTCCTTGTTCTTCAAGTGAGAGCCCCTGGGCTGTTTTATAAGAGAAGCACTTTTCCTTCTTCTTCAAAAATAATAAAGAAAAAAATCGCTCTGCGAAGATCTCCTGATTTTTTCTTATCAGTAAAACGTACGTCTTTTCTCTCTACTGGTTCTTTTGTTTCAAGTTTTGAGTCTGACATCGATCTGATTCCGTTTCCTTAATATATATAGTTGATTCTTGGGTCTATATATGTTTGCTGATCTACTACTACTCGCTTTCTTTGATTCTCAGATGATTTCTTGTTTTCAGAAGCCGATCGTGGAAACCCTCCCTGGCAAGACAAACACACTCGAGGTTGAGAGCTATGACGCCATGGACATTACAAAGGCAAAAATTCAGAACCAGGAAAGGTTGATCTTGGCCGAAAGTGGCGACACCTCGATTATGCGTATCTCCATCAAGAAATTGACAAACGAACGCTTCAACCTCGCTGTCGAAAGATCAGACACTGTTGATGATGTCAAGAAGATGATCTGAGACATGGGAGACTTCCCTGTGGACCAACAAGCGCTATTCTTTGCCGAGGATATGCTCAAGGGTGACCATACCTTGGAGAGTTACAACATCCAAGAGAATTCAACTGTGGATCTGGTTCCTCGGATTAGAGGTGGTGGTGGTGGAATGCAGATCTTGTACATGACACGTTCAGGCAAAACTCTTACCCTAGAGTTTGAAAACTCAGACATTGCACGTACGGACTCTCTACTTCCAGAAGAATCCGTTGAAAATCCTATTTCTCCTTCGTCTTCTTCGTGGTTTCAGCATCTTAGCATTGTGGTCTACTTCAAAAAGTTGGGTTATCGATGCTTTGGAGCTTGGAGATAAACCGATCAACTACATGGACTGAAGTCATGTTGACTAATTCTGTGTTGTGTCTCCATCTCTTTGCTTTTTTGTGCTTTGCTTTCAATAATTGGAGTTCTTCTCCTTACATGTTCTTTCCCATTTCGGTTTTTTTTTCCCATTTTGGTTGCTTTGAATAATAGGAGTTTTACTCCTTACATGTTCTTTCCCATTTCGGTTGTTGCTTTGGTTTCAATAGTAGGAGTTTTTATTTCCTTTGTTTCTTGTTTTCTATCTAAATCATCAAAAAAAAATGTAAAAAAAAAAAAGTTAGTTGAGGAAAAACCGTTTGTTCTTGTTTATTCATCCTTCAACTTCTCTTGTTTAAAAAGTAAAATTAGTTTAGGAAAAACCGTGTGCTCTTGTTTATTCATACCCCCAATTTGGAACCATCTATCACAGCAAGACTTATTCTATTAATTTAAGGCTTTCTAACTAGTCCATTAATTTTAGTAAGTCCATTAAGCCTATGGATGGTTAAAATTCTCCAACCGATCCAAAATTCTCGAATCTAAACTGAAATTTCCAAAACCTAACATAGACCATATCATAAAATAACCCCAGTAATGCAAATTACTTGATCCTAAACCAATCCGAATGGTATGAAACCGATTGAATTAACTGAACTAACCAGTAATAAAAAAAAAATATTTTTGGTTAATAGATATCAAAAATCGACATTAAATTAGACTAAAATCTAAAATATTCCTTTATTTTAAATCTTTTTCCAAAACTCAAATTCAAACCGAACCGATAAAACATTTAATCTTGAATGGGATTATATTTTCTAAAATTCAAAAAAAAATCCAAAAATTGAATAACTCAAACTTGAACAAAATTAATATAAAGCTTGATCCCGTATTATTGACCTATTTTATCAAACTCGAAAACCTCGAAACTTGAATTACCCAAACTGAATCAAACCAAACAACCAACAAAGTGAATTGGTACAACTTGAGTAGAAAGAATTGTTCAAAGGACCATGTTTTGCTAAACTATGAGCTACCACATTTGAATCCCATAAAAGCATGTATAAAAAAAACATAACAAAATTTCATCGCCCACCACTTGATATCCTTACATAAGTTATCAATCTCAAAAGTTTGGGTAGTACTAGGGGTGTCAAAATGAGACAAGGGTCATGGATAAACCTAACTCAACCCCATGACCTGTGACCTTAAAAGATAAAAAAATATATATATATATATCCTAATGAGTTGTTGGGTTAAATAGGTCATGGATCAAATGGATCAATGAGTCAGATAGTTCAAATTTTCATGGATCGTTTGATTAAATGGAGGGCCCGTTGAATCCATTAATTTTTTTTCCCAAAACCAAATTAATCGATCCTTCTTTCTCGAATTTGCCAGATCAAAAGCACATAAACTTATATTCGACCTTTGATCTCTTACCAAATTAAATCAATCCTAGTACTGAACTACTGATTCTCAGTGGCAACAAGAGGGTTTTGCAAGCGATTCTAGAACCATTTATGCATTCTACCAATGTCTTACCAAATAATAAATAACATATTTTGTTAAATACATATTTTAACATGTTTTTATGCCAAAATGAAACTTTTTTGGAAACCCTTCATGCATTTGCAGGGTTTTAAACAAGAGAAGTTGAAGGATTAGAGACTCAATTTATATTAGCGAAAATTACACTTAAAGTTTAGTTTTTTTTTTCTTTTCAAAACAACAATTTTCAAATTTTGTTGGATTTGAAGTTTTAGAATTAAACTTGAAGATTGGTTACCCATCTGACATAAATGATCCAAGTGTAATAGTGTTAATTAAGCATCGTTTTTATCATGTTAACATCGACAAATAACATTTTTAAAAAAATGATAGGTATATTTTTTAATGAAATAAAACTAAACAGTTTGAATCAACTATACCAAAATTAAAATTTGAATCGTAGCTTAGATTTGATTTTAGTGAAAATTCTTTCTCATCAATATTATTTTCTTAAAAGAAAAATTTGGCTTGAATAATTGATTTATCATAAAAACGCATATATATGTTGAAAATAAAATTTTAAAACACATAAAATTTAAGGTAAAATCATCATGATGATTTTTCGTTTGTAGAATATGTTTGGATTAAAATCAGGTCTAAATGAATATTGTAGCATCACCTATAGTAGTTTACGTGATCTCGTAACACTAATTTTTAATCATTTAGACTAATTAATAGGTACTGCAACTATACAGCTTCTCAACTTCCAATACCGTGGTGGCTCCATGCATGCTCAAACACTCTGTGTGTTCTTTCGACAAACAGAAATTGCTCAAATAAACTCAAATGTAGCTTTCAGAATTTTATTTACAAAAGAAGAGGATATTATAGCAAAAGTAGTGGCAGAGTAGATATATATACAAACCAGCCACACTCAAAAGTATTGGCGTGTAACACTAATTTACCAAACAGTAACTTTTGACACGAACATAGAGAATAAAGAGACATTGAGACTCAATAAAAACTGAGAAAGAAAGAGAGACAAGGTCTGATCTCACATCTTAACCTCCTGCCTCTGTTCTCTGTTTTCCTACTCTTTGGTCGGCACATATACTGGGAGATTCACGAGTGTGTCGATTCTGTGGACTCCATTGAGCTCAGGCGATTCGTGTCCCGAGTCTGGAGTTGATGTTGATGCTGTGTCTGGTTCATGTTCAGTAACGCCAGTCTTGATGTATTTCTCCTCCTTTGAAAAAGAAGAAGTTGATAATTTGTTTGGTTCCGAGTCGAGGAAGAGGCAAACTACAGCACAGTCGTCGACTTTTGAAGTTGGAAACTTCCATCTCCAATTCCTCATTGCAGCCTCCACCAAGGCTCGACCTGCAGAGGAACGTGTTGGGGCTTTTGCTACAATCTCCACAACCTCTTCGTTCGTCAATACATCCCAAATCTAGCAAAGTTTAAAAGCAAAAGAAATTTACTTCACAGAGAGAAAAGACCAAATAGTTTAGTACATTCATTAGGCATTTGTTTTTATGGTTTATGTCCAAAACTGTTCTGAAATCTAACTTGCATTTTTTCACCTACCCCATCGGTTGCCAAGACGACAAATTCATCTCTATCAGTGAGGCGCCGGTAAGACACGTCAGGCACAGAAATGAGACCAAAGTCCTTGAGGCAAAAATCTCCAAAAGCACGTGCCATGGCGAGACCAGGTGAATTGTGGTTAGGAAGCCACAGGCGGGCAACGCCCGGTTCATCTCTGAGAGCAAATATACGTCCTCTACATTTTTTTATCCTTGCTGCTTCCGCTGTGAAAATAAGAAAACTCGAAACTTTAATTGATAATGCTTCTCAAATGTACCATTACATGTCGCCACATCAGTAGATATCTGGCATGAATGGGTAACCAAAATCAAGCAAAGTAGCTTTCAGATGCAAGGTATAGTAACCTGGAACATCTGGTTTGAGATCTTCAGTTAATTGAAAAGGAACAAGTTTATTGTCTTTGTTCCTTGTACCCAATACTGCTCTTGAATCCCCAATATTTCCGACAACAAGATGTTGACCCTAACGAAAAACCCAAAAAAGAAAGACAATCAACACAAATGAAAACGGATTTATGCACAAAAAAAAAAACTCAGAAACAAACACTAGAACTTACCTGCTTGACCATGGTAACTGCAGTTGTTCCACTGCAGAAACAATCAACATCCTTTTGCATCTTCAATTCCTTGTCCATGAATCTGTATGCTTTAACAATTGAGCCTAACAGTGTTTGAATCATATCCGGATCCTTTACAGTATCCTTATTGTAGACTCGGGATTCTCCATTAGCAGATATATGCACAAAGTTATCTGAGATCTTTCTGTCAGAAGTGTTGAGGCTGATCTCTTTAAGTACCTCCTCGCAAGACACATATGACTCCAAATGAGAGCCTAATTTTAGTGGAAGCAAATCCCTCACTTTCTTTGCGACAACGTGACCATACGGACCATGGCCATCAAAAACACCACAAAAAACGGTGTCCGCCATAGACCCAAAATTCTGAAACATTTAAAAACATGTAAAATGCATTAAATAACTACAATTAATCCATATCCAGCTGAAACTCACTTGAACAACATTAGGCTCTACAACTATAGGTGAAAAGCGAATTAAGATAAACTCCAAAACAGCATAAAGTTACAGCAATAAGAACTATATGAAAATTAAAATACAAAGTGTGAAACTACATAAACAGCACTAGTCTCTACATCTAGAGGTAAGAAACGAATAAAACGATAAACTCCAAAACAGCAAAAAGTTACTCAGCTCATTCGTTTGACTAAATCAAATATTCCTTGAAGAATGCAGCTTTTAGATGGCAAACATACTGAGAACAAAATAAGGTCAAAGACCTCAGAAAGGGCAGATTATTCAGCATCCACTCGTTACAGAAACATAAGACTACATGGAAACTAAATGAATCATAAGACTACACTAAGTGAATCAATACATTTGATGAGACAAACACGTACTGAAAAATAACTTTTCAATACCTCTTAGATAGCATTTTATCCTGCAGCCATTTAATAAATGCAATGGAAGCTATGTGGAATCCAAAACAACAAACCGGACAAAACAAATGTGGTTTTATCTGTTGAATTGAAACTATATGGAAACTAAACTACAAAGTGAATCAATTGTTCCTTAGACTAATACATTTGATAAGAATTTACACATACTCAAAAATAACTTCTCAAGACGTTATAGAGAGCATATTGTCCTCCAGCCACTTGATACATGCAATGAGAGCTATGTGGAATCCAAACAGAAACAACAAAACCAGACATGAACAAGTATATTTTCATACAATATCTTAATTGAATTCTATGTAATGATCAATAAAGTCAGTTTGATTTGCTATCTACACGTTCGAGAGAATGTCGTGTCGGTATAATCAAAAACTAACCTCCCAGACAATCATGGCGTCCTGATTAGGCCCTTTCTTGCCATGTTGAGAGAAGAGTGACGCAATGTCCGTAGAGCCATTCAAGAACATCCTCCCAGGGATCCTATGGAGAAGTGGCTCATCTTCTCCGGTGTTATCGAACGAAGAGCTACAAGACGTGGATCTCCTCGTGGAACTCTTCCTCCTCCTAGATCCATGAGGAGCACGAGGAGATCCATGGATCGATCTCCTT
Organism: Eutrema salsugineum; assembly: GCF_000478725.1. NCBI lineage: Eukaryota > Viridiplantae > Streptophyta > Magnoliopsida > Brassicales > Brassicaceae > Eutrema > Eutrema salsugineum. Next base: position 8,046,820 of record NW_006256547.1, on the reverse strand, counting down.
CTGCTTCCTCCTGAAGATGATAAACAGGACCCCATGTCAAGGGCCCTGATTAGGCTTACCAAGCACTCCAGACCACCACCAACGCAATCAAAATCAAAACTTTTGTTTTCCGGTGACGGAACCTTCAATCTCAAGCCTTCACTCACCGCCAGGTTTGTAAAATTGAATAACACACACACACAACGATTCGATGATCGAAACAAAAACCCTGAAACGACGAATCCTTCTACAATATCAATCCAGAAACGATGATCAAATGAATCTTCTTAGTTGAATCGAGATTGAAGAAAATAGAATGAGAAGAACCAGAGAGCTGATTAGAATCCGAGTTTGAGCAAAGAGTCGTTAGATTTTCAGAAATAGATTATCGTTTTATCCAGAATCTGATCCACAAACATAAATCGAAAGAGAATCTTTTTTCTGCAATAAGAAGAAGAAGAAAGAGAGTAGCGAGACGAATAATTTGCTTAGAAGGTGGAGATAGAATTGGATCTAAAGGAGAATCAGAATCGTATTTCGAGGAACGACCACAAATTTCTTACGATAATGGCGCTCTGGTTCTCTATCTCTCTCCCCAATACTTTATTTTTCTAAGGATTAGTTTTTTTTTTCAAAATAAAATTCTAAATTTTAGCAAACTAGGATTGACAATTTTTAAAAGATAAACACACGAAAAAAACTTTCCAAAAATGCATAAATTTATCCAATCAGTTATTTAGAAAGAAAACACTTTTATCTCAATAAAATTGATTTTTACTATTTTCACACTTTGAAAACACGAGTGTCACCATGTGGAACACTTTGAATTTAGGTTATAAATGGTAAAAAATAAAAAGGCGGTTTTTAACCAAACACAATAAAAACCGCATGACTGTCACCAATCAGACAATTTTATGTCTGAATTTGCGTTTTTCTTTTTTAAAAATGCAATTAGCGGTTTTGCACAACAAGTAAAAGAGAGAACTGCTGTTAAAACCAAAAACGCCCTATTATCCCAGCGGTTCAAGCAAAATCACTGTGTATTATTTTTTTTTAATTAATAAAAATTACTATATATGGCTAAAAATATATATAACTCTTTCACTTCCTCCCTTCTTTTCTTATAAACATACATAACCATATTTTCATGATTTATTATTTTTTAAAACTCTTTTAATAAATTTGTATCAAACTGTAAAAAATTCTTAAAATATAAAATTCTTTTAATTTCTTTGAATTAAGTTTTATCTTGTTTAGTAGTATTTGTATCCCAAAAAATAAACTTTTACTTGAAATAAAATTTGAAAATTTGAAGTTCATAAATATATATAAAAAATTTTTAGTAACCAAAATTAATAATTTAGTTACAATTATGTTAATTATTTATCTATAATTTGTAATCCGTACCGCTTTAGTCTTATTGTGAACCGCAAGCTGTTTTTTACCAATCAAACATTATTCTGTACCGCCAATTATATTCAAACCGCAGTTGTCCCGCAAATAAAATTTCTCGCACGTACCGCAGTTGAACCGTACTACACTCTCAAATCGCTTTTCCCTCACAGCCAAAAACGTTGTTACCATTCGGAGCTTAACTATGTCCAAAACATACACTTTTGAGTTTTTATTACCAAAAAGACATTTTTCTACTATTTAAACACTAAAAAGGACTAAAAAAACATTTCATTAACACACATTTACTTATCTATATTTTTTATTTAATATTATATTAATATCACACACCCCCATAATTGTTTGTTGTTATTTATTTATTATTTAAAAAATAATTGAATAATTATTTTAACACTATAAATTATATAATTTTTTCTTAATACTTTGATACCTATTTTATAATTTTTAACCTAAATTACTTTGTCGTTTAGTGATAAACATATACGTATCCATATAGTAGCGTTTACGTAGACACAAATATATAGATATCTATGTAATTATACAGATATATATATATATGCATATACATATGTATTCATATAATAGCGTACACGTGGATACAAATATATGAATATCTATGCAATTATATAGATATATATATATATATATGCATATCCACATGCATAGAGTATAGATAAATGTAACTATATAGATAAACATGTATATTTACATATGTATCCATATAGTTGCATATATATAAATACAACTATATAGATATATATATATATATGTATATCTACATGCATATATTATAGATGGATGTAACTATATAAATATATATGTATATAATATACATGTATATCCATATAGTTAGATGTAACTGTATAAATATATATGTATATAATATACATGTATATCCATATAGTTACATATATAGGTGGGTCTCGTGCGATTTAGTGTGTGGAAGTTGATGAATTAAGGTGGGTTGCATGCGATTTAGAGTGTGGAAGATGATGAGTGAATTTAAATGGGTCTCATACGTTTTAAAAAGAAATAAAGGACAAAAAAGTCAAAAAAAAATGAGAGCAAAGTAAGATCAATGCTCCATTTTCAAAAAGTGTTTTTTTTTTGACATTACACTTTGAAAAAGTGTCTCTGTAGGTAATATTCTCTGAAAACTTTGTAAACAGACCAAACCAAACACTTTCCAACCAAAAAAAAAGTGTCTCAAACACCTTCCAACCAAACCAAAAAGTGTCTTCATATCAACCTTTGGATCGTTAAACAGATTACGAAGACCCCATGGCAATTGTCTCTATTGTGCACACCAAAATCACTGTAAATAAATCAATATATCTTCAGATTTGTTACAGTTTTTTCAGATATATTGTTTCGAGCTAAAAGAACATGGATTGTTTTCACAACAGGCTCACCATTGGGTTTAATGGCTGAAATATCACAAATTGAAAAAATAAAATCTGACATTGCATAAATGAGTCTTTGTGCTATAATTAATATGTATTTCCGATTTTACCCTTAATGAATCCAATTTGTGGCATTGCTGATTTTAACTTATTTAAATAAAACTAGGTTTAATTATTTATTAAATATCTAGGTTTAAGTATTTCTTTTCTCCCTCCTTCCTAGCTGCGTTCGTTTTTATTGGAGCTCGAAGTAGAATCTCAAATCCTTCGAACCATTGACTCTCTTCCTATTTCTCATATTCTTCATCCTCTGTAATCCGTTTATTGTCTTTATCAACTCTCCACACTATCATTGATGAAGTTTCAAAACCCAATTAGGTTTTAATTAGGAGATTTGGGGATTTCACAATTTAGGGATTGGATTTGCCAAAATTGCTTGTTCGGTATGCAAATCGGGTTGATAACCCAGTTTTATGTGACGATTAGGTCTTTGGATAGATAATTTTTTGAATGTTGTTATTGAATCGTAGTGGATTCTTAGGTAGATTGGAATTAGAACCTGAGTTCATTACCAAATCTGCGGAGAATGACAACTAGTATAAATGGTATAACAATGAGATAAAGGACAACTGGTACACATAGGTATAACTAAGACAACTTAAATAATTGCTAATTGAGAATTCTTAAATTCTATATTCAGGAGATAATGAGCATCAGCCACACCAACATTCAAATGGATTTTAAGAAATTTCATCTATATTATATCATTTAATACCTTATATTTGGAACAGATAACTTATTTCATCTATGTTATATTGATAATCACCTTATGAAACAAAAGAGGCAAAATATATAATTTTACATAACTTGTAATATGCAAATCTCGTAAATAAAAATTTATAGTTAAAAATCAATGTAAACGCTAAAATCTCAAAAAAACAACTATTAAGAATTTCAGACAAGTATAGAATTAGGTACAACTATGTACAAAAATTGACGGTGCACATAGGTGCATGTGTTACTTTCACTTAAATAATGCAAAAAGTTGTAAACTATAAGGAATACAATTAAAAAGATGGAAAACATGATATTATAGTTTTTCTAATACATATTATTGGTTTCACATCAAACACCCTTTATGATACAAGGAAGATTTTGATAATGTTAACAATCTTATGATGGAAAAGAGGCAAAATTATGATTTTGCATAAATTGTAGTATGAAATTGTTGTAAATAAACTACAATAGTCGAAAATCATGTGGACAACTACAAAATAATAATTTATACTAAGAGATAACTGGAAAATTGCTAAAATTACCAAAGAACAACTATGAAGAATTGGACAACTCGACAAAAATTGATGGCACATGTGGTACTTTGACTGCGCACATGTCTCTTTTTGTCGGCGCACATGTCCTCTTTTCATTATTTTTTAATTAATTTTAGTTGCAATTTTAAATTGTATAATTATATCAGTTGTACTTAGTATCAATTTTAATTTATATATTCATATAATTAACCAGTTATACTTAGTTGTACTTAGTTGTACTTAAATTATGAAATGCAAAAAAAATCTTAAACTTTAAGGAAAAAAATTAAAATTGTAGAGAACATGAAATTATTGTAGTCTATTTACAACGTTTTTATAATACAAATTATGAAAAATCATAATTTTGATTTTTTTCATTATAAGATTGTTAACATTATCAAAGTCTTCCTTGTATCATAATGGATGATGTGAAACCAATAATATGTATAAAAAATGATAATTTCATGGTATCCATATTTTTATTTTATTCCTTATAGTTTGCATTTCTTAAGTGGATGCTTTTTTACATGTTTATTTTTTATTAATTTTTTAAATTAGAAAGTTAAATATTGTTGTATATACGTGTTTAACTGTACCTTGTTTATCCCCATTTAGGAAAGATTTTCTCTACTAAAATGTATAATGGGACTATCCAGAATGAAAATCTCTCTGCTAAAATATAATTTTTTGACTAAAAGAAAATCTCTTCGGATAAAATAAATTCAAAAGCATACACAAATTAGGTTTTCATGCTACTTTTGCTCTGAAACCACTTCTCTAATTTTATAAGTCATTTTTAGTCTTCCGGAGACGTTCTTCGCAGAAAGGCCTAAGGTTGTCTTCATTGTTGCTCTGGGACGTGATCCGGATTCTAGATCCACAAGACAAGTTACCCAATGGGCTACAACTTTTCTGAAGAGCTTCAAGGCTTCCGGAGAGATTATGGCCTTCGTCTGAGTAGTTTTTTGAGCCGCATCGGTTTGGTCTGGATTTTGCATGCTAGACAGGTTCACATTCAAATGGCTGTTATTTTCTGATCACTGATCCGAACGGGCTGATTTAAAGTTCACTGAAAAGGTAGCTAAATCCTCTACAATTTTGGAAGTCCTCCGTCTTGGGCAGTCTTTGAAGTGTATTGGCGGCTCAGGAAAAGTGCCCGAGAATCATGTACATGTTTTGGCCGAGGATTCTTGCCCGCGGTACATGTTTTTGTCCGAGAAACATGACTCGTGGTACACAAAGTGGCCGATAATTTTTTGACCCATTCTTCATCTTTTTCAACATTTTCTCCAATGGTCTCCACTCCTTTGCTCCTAAGTGCCTCCAAAGTACTTGATAAACATTCCAAATATGCAGAACTGACTTGGACCTAATGAAATTTCCTATAAAAGCTCAAACAAAGATAAAACACTAAGAAAACTATCTAATATGCATGCATGGGATTCAAAACAAGTATTAAAATGCATGCTAAACATGATAAATATGCATATATCAACTGGCCACCCCTTATAAGTATAGACATAACTCATAGAAGAAATTCAAGTTGTGCATGAAGAGAGGACAAGCATCTTCGAGACAAATATTACCCAACCTTGTCCTCTAAAAAAGTTAGACTCATGCCAAGGGAACATCAAAATTGACACTCAGTCGGCAGCTTTGGAATAGTTATCGGCTCACGCCAAACTTTTTCAAAATAATTCATATGCGTCTTGCTCCAAACTTCCAGCTTCATGAACGGCATGGTTAACCAAAGTAGCCATGGGAAAAATATGTTACAGATTATCCCTAATTCCCAGATAACTTCTGAATGTAAATAATTTTATTTTGGATGAAGAGACATACCTATCTCCAAGTTGCAGAAATTTATAATGTTAAGGAAACGACCTTACATGAAGCAGATTCTGATTTTGGCTAAATCAGTTTGAAAAAAGAATTTAAAATATGCTTCTTCATCGCTTGTTGATTCTCAGCGCAAGTGTGGGAAGCTCTCACTAAAGGAATCATCAAGGAATCATCTCAGACTCATCAAAAGACTTTCCTCTATTTATCTTAAGGTACACTTTCCAATATGTTATTCATAGCTGATATAAGATTGGAATCTATCAAACTTATGATCACAAAATGATCAAGAGATTCCAAGCTTGAATGCGAAAGATGATCATCGATGAGAGAGATGGAGATGGGGATTTGTGGTTGAATCAACAATCACACACGAATAAGAGTTTGATTCCACAGGCAATCTGATCCGCAAGTCAATCGAAAAAATGGATTTCACACTAAGATTCTAAAGACAAGAGCAAGAAATTCACCTATGATTGATATTACTGGAAACAAATGCTCAAGCTCAGGGTTCTGGCTCGTCCCTTCCTCTTTTGTGATCTCGGATCAGGTATGACTGCGAGTTTCTGGCAGGATAATTGGTCATCTCTTGGTCCGCTGATTTCTATTACTGGCCCCTCGGATCCGCGCTGCTCTGGATTGCCTATTGATGCAGTGGTTTCGGATGCGATCATGGATGGTGTGTGGTGGATTGATGGAATAAGGAGCAGAAACCCGATCATCTCCTTGCTTCGTCAATGCCTTCCATCACCCACCCCCATTGCTCTCTCCATTTCTGATGACTACTACAAATGGCAAAATTGTACAAACACCACTCCGAATAATTTCTCCACCTCCAAAACGTGGCGTGCTCTCCATCCGCGTGGTCTTCTGGTTGGCTGTCGAAGGCGGTGTGGTTTAAGGGACGCATTCCGAAGCACGCGTTCCTGTGTTGGATACCAGCTGGAACAGGATGCACACGAGAGACAGACTCAGGTCTTGGGGTCTCGCGGTCCCTCCTAGTTGGCTTCTTTGTGATGCAGCTGATGAGTTGCACCAGCACTTCTTATTCGACTGCACGTATAGCCAAGAAATCTGGAACACTTTTTACTCTGCAGCAAGCGCTGCTCCGCCAGCAGATTTTGATCAATGTCTACTATGGTTACTATCTCCTTCACGTGATTCTAACACCTCTCTGATCCTTCGTCTTGCCTTTCAAGCCTCCTTATATAAGATTTTTCGAGAGCTCAGCCTAACACTCTTTCGACAGTCTCGCTGCTAACTACTTGGTTTTCTCTGTTTTGAGCATGTTGCTCTTTGATCTACCTTAGTAATTAATTCATTTTTGGTACAGATCAATGTCTTTGATCTGAGAATGTAGCGCTGTAAGCTCGCTGGGCCTCCTTGTAATCCTTTCTGTTTAAATTAATAAAATTAAAATTTATACTATATAAAAACATAAGTTTAGGGCTCCTGGGAGTGTCCACGTCAGCTCTCTAGGAAGATGCCACGTCAGCACCACATATAAGTGAAGAAGACTTACTAATACTATGAATCTAATTGCTATTTACGTCTGGCCCAATAAAAGTCCAGAAATGACTAATACATCAAACCTAAATAACGCCCAATAAAACAGGCAACCATAAAGCACATGTGGTAGTTGTAGACCAAAATCAGGATCTACCAATCCAATTGATTCCAGAAAAAAATTCTTCCTTAGAATTAATATCTTTTCGTGTTCTCTTTGTCACACATTAAATTAGGGATTCCTCTTGAATTACATTTCATCTTCTCTTACGTTTTTGATTTCCTTCTCCCAATAAACTTTAATTTCTACCTCTTAAATAAGAAACCCGAGAGCCTAATGTTGCAAACAAAAAGAAAAATCGAGGGCACAGAGATTCAACGAGCATAGACGATGAGTAAGTTGACAGAGCAAAATGCAACGACAGCACAGCACCAGTGGTGAGTCACTGAGTTATTTTAAACGGATTATTGTACCAGAGAGGTGATGACGAAACCCTTGAAAAATATTGGCCAAAAAGCAAGGTAAAAATTTCCGGCAATTATCCACAGAAGATCATCCGACTTCAACATCTATATTTAATAGTCATTTTTAAAAAAGCAAGGTAAAAATTTCTGGCAATTATCCACAGAAGATCATCTCTACGTTTTGGAGTTTAAGGTTATGTTTTGGTAAGATACAAAAACGGACTCAGCTGTGAAAATCGAGGTATCTAGAACTAAAATCTTACAATCTTTTATTCATTTTTATTAATTTTTTGGTTTTTATGTTACGTTCTCTCTAAATTGAATTCTAAACCATTAATAATTAATTTGCAGTGATAAAATGATAGAAGCCATTTATGCTTAAGAAATCCACTCGCCTAAAGGTCAGTCTTCACTCTTCAGGCATTCTTTCATACAGTATATCATTTTTCTTCAAATTATGGTATTTTCTTTGTCCAACTTATCAAAAGTTTATTTTTGGTTTACAATGTTATTAAACTACAGAATACCAGCAAAGCATTCGGCCTAGCTATTGGCTCATATAAAATTTACACTTCCACCTCCATTCATGTTGTAGTTGTTATAGAGATTGATCCAAAATCTATACTATATAAAAACATAAGTTTAGGGCTCCTGAGAGTGTCCACGTCAGCACTCTAAGAAGATGCCACGTCATCACCACATATAAGTGAAGAAGACTTACTAATACTATGAATCTAATTGCTATTTACGTCTGGCCCAATAAAAGTCCAGAAATGACTAATACATCAAACCCAAATAACGCCCAAAAAAACAGGCAACCATAAAGCACATGTGGTAGTTGTAGACCAAAATCAGGATCTACCAATCCAATCTATTCCAAAAAAAATTCTTCCTTAGAATTAATATATTTTCGTGTTCTCTTTGTCACACATTAAATTAGGGATTCCTTTTGAATTACATTTCATCTTCTCTTACGTTTTCGATTTCCTTCTCCCAATAAACTTTAATTTCTACCTCTTAAATAAGAAACCCGAGAGCCTAATGTTGCAAACAAAAAGCAAAATCGAGGGCACAGAGATTCAACGAGCATAAAAAATGAGTAAGTTGACAGAGCAAAATGCAACGACAGCACAGCACCAGTAGTGAGTCACTGAGTTATTCTAAACAGATTATTGTACCAGAGAGGTGATGACGAAACCCTAGAAAAATATCGGCCAAAAAGCAAGGTAAAAATTTCTGGCAATTATCCACAGAAGATCATCCGACTTCCACATCTATATTAATAGTCATTTTTTAAAAAAGCAAGGTAAAAATTTCCGGCAATTATCCACAGAAGATCATCTCTACGTTTTGGAGTTTAAGGTTATGTTTTGGTAAGATACAAAAACAGACTCAGCTGTGAAAATCGAGGTATCTAGAACTAAAATCTTACAATCTTTTATTCATCTTTATTAATTATTTGGTTTTTATGTTACGTTCTCTCTAAATTGAATTCTAAACCATTAATAATTAATTTGCAGTGATAAAATGATATAAGCCATTTATGCTTAAGAAATCCACTCGCCTAGAGGTCAGTTTTCACTCTTCAGGCATTCTTTCATACAGTATATCATTTTTCTTCAAATTATGGTATTTGTTTTGTCCAACTTATCAAAAGGTTTTTTTGTTCACAATGTTATTTAACTACAGAATACCAGCAAAGTATTCGGCCTAGCTATTGGCTCATATAAAATTTACACTTCTACCTCCATTCATGTTGTAGTTGTTATAGAGACTGATCCAAAATACAACAGAGAAACATTGAGAATCAAAGACAACAACAACAAAAACCTCTTGAGGTGTTCACCGTGCAACACCTCAAGAGGGCAATATTTTCTACGGTTCATACAATCGGTCGGTGTTATTGGTTGGGTCATGGTAAAGTGGTTTTTGAAAGTTTTTTGTACAGAATGAACAGAGTATAATGATGAATTATTGACTCCCTCTGTTCTCATTAGATTTTCAGGTGTTTCTCTTCACTGGCACCATTACCAAGTCTTTCGGAAGAGCTATGCTGTCAAAGAAAACTGCACCAAATATTTACCAAGTGAAGCTTGGCCACAAACAAGATTCGTCAAAATTGTGTTAGTAATTCTCCTCTCATATCTAATTTTTGTATTGCAGGATTAGATAGCCAAATTTCTACTTGGAGAATTTTTGTATGTGCATGCACATCGGTAATTCAAACTAAGTTCAAGATTAAGAAGAGCAACCTGCAGACATATGGCAGCCATCAAGTACGAACCTTCAACAGAGAACTAAGATTGAAAAATGTGCATTATGTTGAAATCCATCATGTAGGTTACTTAAATGATGTTTCATCTTTCAACTTTTCTAATTATAACTGAAAATATAAACTTTGATAGTATTCTTATAATTAAAATGTTTAATTATATTTATATCATATTGTTATGCTCTATAAAGATAGGCGTATCATGTAAGTGTTTTGCTAGAGATTTGTAAATTTTATTGTCACATAGTTTGTGATTAGAATCCAATTGGTAAAGAGTTTAATTTGAGTTCATTAATTTCTCTGTGAATTTTAGTTGCATTTTAAAGGTTATCCAAAAACATTAAGAGAGAACTCAACGATTCACAGGAAGGTCACAGTCCCTTTTTTATTTACTATTTATCACAAATCTAGAGCTTTTATTAGGACATCCCTTCTGATTGCTGACTTGCCTAGCATCTTCTTCTACTTTAAAGCCGTCATTCTTGAAAAGGTGATGGAGTTAAGTATGTATGTTGTAGCTACTATATGTACGAGTTGATCAGACCAAGTGAAGGAATGTATCTGTGTATTTTTTTTTTATAAGTTTTTTATTTAATTGCATGAAAAAGAAAATTGCATGAGAAAGGTTGTGTATCTATGTACTTTTCTATTTGTTGTCATTTAGTTTGTATTCTGGTTAATTATCACCTTTCATATGATGGTTACGGCTATTTTAGAGATTTTAATCGGTCTAACCTCTCTCTTTTTTAACAGTGCCTACCCAACTTTCACCACTTCCTAACATCTTATCTATTTCTAAGGGGACTTTGTTGTATATATTTTGTTTTGCTTTATTTGAATAATGTGTTATTTCAAAACCATATATATAAAACAAATATAAATTATCCAGTTACATTCCATGTTTGATATGGAAGATAGTTTTTACAATGATAAAAAAAAAATGATATTTTGTAATTTAGTTTTATAATGAAAAAAGTATATGCATTTTTTTGTAATTTCAGAATTCAAAGTTTTAAATGAAACACAAATTGGTGCTTTCTTAATTAAGTGACAAAATTAACAAATTAATCAAGTTCTTCTGTTGCCATTGTGTTAATTCTTCCTTAAAAACAGTAAAATCTTATCGAAACAATATTTTTTTAAAATGTAATAAAATAAATTAAATATTAACACCGCACATAGCGCAGATTATTTCCTAGTTAAAAAAAAAAAAAGAGAGAAGAAGAAATTCACCTATGGACTCTAATGAACAAGAACACAAAGACAAGAAATTTACAGAGATAAAACTTAAAGTTTTTAAATGATTTCTGAATTAATGGTGACTACAAATGATATAAGAAATAGCTTAAATAGGTTATAGCCTTATAGGCCTAGAAACTAACGTTCAAAAACCGAGAAGAAAAGGAAACAAAATATCTAAAATAAATGACAAGAAAACAAAAATAATTGGACTAAATGTAAATTATGGCCGTTGGTGATGGTGGCGCCTTTGAGCAGATTTGGACAGTGTCCATAAATTATTCTTCTTGTAGAAACCTTGAATTTGTTTTCCCAAAAATGCATATAGACGTTGTGGAATTAAAGCACAAAAAAAGTCCAAATAAGGCAAGCTTCATCTTAGACAGATCCTCCTAATCCTTTGTGGTATGGTAGCTAGGAGCACGTTTTAAAGCCTCTAAATGAATGAAAGGCTCTTCTGGATGCATAGTTGTCGTAGAAGCAACGGAAAATGACATGGTTCGAATAGAGTTTGTTCTTATGGCTTATGCGATCCATGTCTGGAGAAATACAAGATATTAGAAAAAGTCTAATGTTCTAGACTTCTAGTTTCCAATAACAACCTAATTTTCTTGTTCAGTATTGTATTTTGATAAAGCATAATGTACTAGTTATAAAAACGAATTTTTGTTTTTGTTTTGAGTATTAATTTTTTCATCCACTTCAAAAAGAATACTCAAAAAACCGATATGGAAAACAGAAACTGACAAATCTTCAACAAAAGAGGGAAACATAATCATCTCAAAGCAAGACTTATTGCCAAGCAAAAATACTTCAACAAAAGCAGAGTGCAGCAAAAGAGTAGAACATAGAAGAAAAACTCTCGAGTTATTATTGTCTTGAGCTAAATAAAAACTTCATTGCTTGTTTTTTTATTAGAAACATGGTTTCCACTCACTCTTCTTCCTCCGCCTCTTCAAGCCAATTCACAAATGGCTCTAGGCTTTTCACAAAGGTTTGCCTGCAACATTCACCACAGGAAACATCAGAGATAGTTCTTTGAAAATCGCCACGAGACAGATCATTTAGCTGAATCATTTTTGTTTATGGAGAAACTAAAGTGCCATACCTGCCCTTTGAGTTGGTTCCTTTACGGAACCAATGGAGAATGGTGTCTTCAGCGAGAACATCCAGTTCATAGAGCGACCTCACTACTTCTGGGAAAACTTTCATAAGCTTTGCATCCTCGTAGCATTGCATTTGGATTTTGTACATCAGTTCCAGCTCTAGCTTTCCGCTGCTGCAAAACGTGTTCAGAAGTGGAGCCCATGCTTTAACCTACACACAAGTCATAAATCAAGTGACAATATTAAGAGTGATCACGTATATAAATTCATTCATGACTACCAACTAAAATTGTCATATAGGACGCAATTTTGTGGTCAAGTCTACAGTGCTTACTTCAACGATTCTGAGATTAGCATAAAACTCACTTGGAGTTTGTGGGATAACACAGACTTAATGGAACTCTTATGTGACATGACAGGCATAAAATGAATTTTACCTGGCGCAGTACAGAATTTGCATTTTGCTGCTGGTTTTTTCCAGACCACTGAACAGCATCCATTAAACCATCCCAAATGACACGCACAACCTCAATCTCTGGCAACTTTGCATCTTTGACCAGCTGCTTCACAGTTTCAATGACTTCATCTACACTACTTTCCTCTGTGACTTTGCTTGTAAGAACAGTTTTGATCTCCTTCAGTTTCACCTCAAGCATTTTCTTTGCATGGTACTCTACTAGGTCAGGCAATCCCTCATTCCTACAAATCCAACAAGTAAACACAGTTCTTAGTCAATGATACGTGCTAATACAGCATACAGAAGACAATGTTTCGGAGTGCAAAGGCAGACGAATGAGGAATATATCATTAGCAGGGAGAATTCTGTACAATATGCTTGATTAAAGAATATTTAAAACAGAATATTAAGCAGGAATATTATACGAACAAAGGAGTCAAAGATTAATGAAGACATGGGTTAAGATAGCTGACAAATGAAATCATATTGTAGTGTACACATAAAGAAGTCACAGATGACTTAAATAGCTGACAAATATAATCTGTTGTCCATACATTGTCACAGTTAGGCAGCTAAACAGAATGTGCAATTTTACATGCAATCCCAATGGCAGTGACAACGGTTTATACAATTAGTGCAGCTTTTCCCACTGTGGAACAAACTCCAGCAAATCAAATTTGAGAAATGCATGCAGTTAAAGGTGCTAGAGAAGCTGATATCCGTTACCAATCAACAAAGTAGTGTAATATAACTGAGTGCAACAAACAAAGTTCAAGGGAGAGAAACTCACGTAAAATGCTCAGCAAAGCTTTCGGCAGATCGCCTCACGGGTGGTAAGAAATCCACAAGGTTGTCTTCCATTTTACCACGCCTCAGAATGGAAATCAAGTCTTCAAGACTGTTCTCAACCAAATACTCCTTGAAGAAGTCTGTTACGAACGTGAGCACTATCCCTTTGGCAACAAGATTATCCTTGAGCAAAGGCTGGAAGACAGTCTCTGGAGGTAATCCTGAGAGCTTCTGGGAAAAGGCAAGTGCTGTGAAGATCGCAAGCTTCTTCCTTTCATTTTCCTCAAAAAGCTCCAGCGACTGCAGGAACCTCCGTGTAACATTTTCAAGGTTCTTTATGAGGGACGGCCTCCTCCGCAGAATTTTCTGTATATAGACAACAGATGGTAAAATGGCTTCACGCTTGGGTTCACAATCGATTACAGAGTAAGGATGGCGTTCACCCTCATCAGGTTTCACTGTTCCAGGTTGTGTACGTCCTCCTATGAAAACAACCTTAAAGGACAACAAACAGCAGACAAAAGAAATTTAATAACAACCATCCGTTGAATAGATGGAAACAGATTTTACAATAACAAGAAGAAAAAAAAATCCAGGAAGATTTCTACAGGACCATAAAAATATGAAGCATATAGATTTAGATTTCTTACATATTAAACATATATCTTTCTAAACAATTGGACATCAGAATTTACAGAAAAAGGCGGTGCCCAACTCTAGAAATGTAAGCCCCTCCTTGCGAAGAAACAAGAAGTTGCTAAGTGAAAATGAATACACGAAGAAGTATTTCTAAGGCTTAGCAGCAGTAAGTAGTTTCTGCTAAAAAGAAAATAGTAGTACACTTTTCAATCTCACAATGAAAAAACAAGCAAAAGGTTTGAATACACTGATCCACATAAAAAAAGACCACAAAGAAAATGGCCACAAAGTTTCGTTGTAAAATTACCTCAAAGAAGATGTCACCGTATCTTGAGAAATTAAGATCTGATGACTCAACACTTTTGGCAACAAGTTCCTAAATCAAGAAAACAATTTAGAAAAAACACATATAATAACAAGTAGGGCATAAAAATATGTACAGGAAATAAACCAAATATACCAGATCACCAGCATTATCCAGGTAAATCTGGACCACTGCATCAGAAAAAGCAGCAGGGTCCAGAGGAGCAGCAATGTTCCGCTTGCGGGTCTTAATCCGCGTACCTCTGCGCGTACAGATAAAAGAGTATATAAATCCAAACAGCTTCTAAACACAAAAAGGAAATCTTAAATAACACAACCAAAAAAAAGCATCTCAATTGGAAATCTCAAGTAAAAAGAATATTTTAAACAGGCCTCCTACACTCTAAAATAAGTTATGATAATTTTCTAACAACAAGCTAAAAGACATGATGCAGTGGTTAAATCGAAAGCATTCAGCTAACCTCTGATTGAAAATTAAATGCTACTATAAACAGGGTTCTGACTTGGAACTTAGGTTGCAAAACACAAAAAGCACCAAAACCGTTCGAACAAAAAGCAACCGATGGTTCTAACAACAACAACAGACGTAAAAATTAAGAGTATATAAATACGAGCAGCTTCTAAGCATACATGTTCTGCAAAGAAGAAGATGCTAGAAACTCAGCAGTAAGAAACAAAAAAGCCGCTCAATAAGAAATCTCAAGCCAAAAGAATAAATAAACAAGATCTCCACTCTAAAGGACAAGTTCTATATTATTATCTAACAAAACCAAAAATAAAACTAAAGGACAAGAATCACTATAAACAGGGGTCGCACTTAGAGTCTTAGAGCTTTGAGTTGATGAAAAAAAAAGCACTTAAACTATTCAAATATAGAGCAACGGAAACAAGAGACTTCACTTACCCGAGAGTGGGTTTCTCCTTCGAGCTGCAGAAGAAACGAACAAATATTTATTAGCAAGCTCAAATATTTTTGTAAGAAGATAATGACCAAATGCGAAATCAAGAAAAGGGAACAACTATTGAGAAACGACAAAGAAAACGAAATTTTCTTCATTCCAATCTTAAGAAGCCCTAGCAAATCGAAAATTTTCATTTAGCAACCAAAATCAAAAGATTCAGGAACGTACACACTCTTAATTGAATTCCCAATTTTAAAACAAAAACCTAAAATTGTCGCATCCGCGATCCGATTATTTTTACAAGCCCTAATTTTTCATATACCAAATATCTCGAATTCACAAATCAACAGAAATTAAAAACATCAAAAGAAAAGAATAAGAGCTAAAAACATATCATTTCGAAGACGAACAGATTCAAGATTATCGCGACAAAGAAAACGAAGAAGAAGCGATTATCTAATCCATTACACAAAAGTAAAACTGGGGAATCTAACCTCATAAACCAAGATGAAGAGGGATCAAAAGAAGAGAATGAGACTCTGTAGATCTGAGAGCTTGTAAGAAGAAGGAAAAAGGTATCGAGAGTGAAGAAGAAGAAAGAGAAGGAGAGATAAAATGAGAGAAGCTCGAGTAGACGAAAAAAGTGAGTCTGTCTCGACGCTATAAGTAGAGATAACACCGAAGATGTCTATAAAGACAAATTTACCCCTTATTAACCACCCAAAAAATATCTTTAAGATCTTAGACTCGATTGTTCAGAGCCGGTTCGGCTCCTTAAACCGGGCACATTTAACTAAGTTCTACCTTATTCAAAGACAAGAAGAGAAAAATTGTCAAGCAAGATATCAAACTTTTATAAAATTTAACCAAACTATTAACTATGTTTTGTTTTCTTCATTAAATAAAATATACTTATCATTTTAAAGCAAATCTAATTATTTTGTCGATGTTAACAATATAAAAACGATAGTTAACACTATTAAATTCTCATAAAGACCTCCGGAAATCAGGGGTCGCTCTCAAATCGAAAGAGATGAGGGGTCGTGGAGTTAACCAAGGCTACGCTCATGTCCAATATCAATAGGTTGATTATTTTGCTCATGTATTTTACAAAAAGAAAAAAACTCGACTGAAAAGAGAAAGGAAAATGGTGGATAACGAATCAGCTATCCCTAAACTTGCGATATTACCACTATATCATCAAGCAGAGCCGGTTCGTGAGACTTTGGCGCCTAAAACCCAATAAAAAATTTAGTAGTTAAACAAAAAAATCACAAAACAGCACCCTCAAGATTCAAACCTACAACGAATGGGTTATAATTTCTTACATAAACCACTACACTACATTAGAAATTCTAAAATTTGACTTCCTTAACTTCTATATAATTTTTGGCGCCTAATACATGAGTTTTACCCGCTTTAGCATAAAACCGACCCTGTCATCAAGTAATATGTGGAGTAATTCCCAGTATAACAGTAAAAGCAAAACACAGAATGATGCGCGATAACCATAAAATATGCAAAAATTGATTACATATGGGTCAGATGGTAAAAAAATCTTCAAATTAAGTGTCTAATCTAAACTTCAATTCCACCAAAATCTAAAGATTGACTGTTTGGAAAAAAAATCTAAACTTTATATGTAATTTTTTTGAGTTTTCAACCATTCAATTTTTCTTGTTCAAAAATTTGTAAATGCATGAAGGGTTTCCGAAAAATCTTCATTTTTGGCATATACATGTAAAACATTATTACTATAAATTAACTAGCACACAATGTGAGGTAAAATTTTAGTAGTTATGTTTTAAAAAATTTTGTAAAACTTTTGTCGAGTTAGATTATGCATTTTTACAGTATTCCTATTTTCCTCATACTGTATGTGTAAAAACAATTCACGATATATAACTAATTCTCTTACTGGTTTTATTAGTGATTATTCTTTTAATGCAGTGTTTTTACAGTGCCTTTGTCCCTTGTTTATTCTTATGTGTTTCCCCTTTCAACATCATGAATAAAAGACAACATATTTGAAAACTAGATTTTGTGTCCTCGCATACAACAGTGTCTCGTAGGAACGGTAAAAAGTTCGCTGAGAAGATAGACTTTTGATCAGCTGCGTCGGATTATATACTTTTTCTGACAAATTGTTGCTTTGAATTCGCTACATGCTTTTTACTTGATCTCCATTTGAAATCTCCTCGCAGTTTTCGGAGTAAGGGTTCTTTGAACCGGTATGTATTTGTTAAGCCTAAAAGTGTTCGACGAAATGTCTTAATGAGACTTTTTTTTTTAAAAAAATTTGTCTTTGTTTTAATTTTCAGGGTTCTCAACTTTAGTCTGTTCTTCACTTCTTGAATTTTCTTGATACGGAGCAGTCATGGATGGTAAGTAAATGATTCTTGAGAAATTGGACATTTGTGATTTTTTTTTTTTTGTTTCAAAAAAAAAGACCCCTTTTTCACGTATTTTGTGTTTCCTGTTGGAATTTGGTGAATTCTAATGTAAACTAAGGAAATTAACATTGTTTGGCAGCTTAATTATTGTGAAATGAAATCCAGTCTTACAATTGTTGTTTAGTATCCGCACACGAGGTTAATTCGGTAAATATAACTAGGTGGAGCTCGGAGATTCTTGTTAGATAGAGGTGAGGTCGATGTGATTTCGTCGAGGTCTTTTAAGCGAGGTCTATTAAGCGAGGTAAGAGTTAGTGATCACAAGTATAGAGTATTTTTGTGTTTATTTCAGATTACGGATCCCGTAATAAATGAAGTTACAGGGCTATTTATAGTGTTCAAATTAGGCTACATCTCGGTCAGAGTAGCTTGGACGGCCGGGTAGATAGACCTGACTGACCGTCTATCGGAATGTCGTGCTGGCGAGCTGTTTCATCTACGTCGACGTGGCGAGCTGCTCCTTTGATACGGGAGGCTCATTTCTCCGAACGACCTCGTTTTGGTCTTTGCGAATGGGCTTGTCCATCTTTGATCCTATTGGGCTTCTCCGATTCGCTAACGGGCCTGGTCGAAATTACAGAAAAGGGGGCTGTGCTCAGCCCACCTACAACAATTGTCCCCCCCCAGTCCGTTGATGGAGATGTTGCATCGATATTCAACGCCTCGAACTATGAGTTTTTCAGATCTTAGGACCTCGACGTCGATTGTGGTGTCTTCGGAATCGAGGTGATACTTGGGAGTCGGGGAATGGCGTGTAATCCTTACCGTTGTCAACAAAGAATCGCAAAAAGCAACGGTCGACTTGGGCAACAAAGAGTCGCAAAAAGCAACGATCAACTTGGGAAACGAAAAGTCGCAAAAAGCAACGGTCGACTTGGGAAACGAAGAGTCGCAAAAAGCAACGGTCGACTTGCGAAACGAAGAGTCGCAAGTGGAAGCGTAGTTCGTGGGAAGCGCGTGGAATCCGCCACTAAATAAGATATTGGGAAGCGTCCGGATCATTACTATCTTCCTCGGTAACCGCTAATTTTTCTTCCTTATATATTCTGTTCTCCTTGTCTTCTTCTCATTTTCTTCTCCGTTTACAAAAGGTAATCTTGCTCTCCCTTCTCTCTAGAATTCCTTTCTCTCTCTAGAATTCATCCTTTTGAGATTTTATTTTTATTGTTATCCGACATTGAGTAATGTCTTCGGAGGGTCAGCGTATCGAGTCGAGCTTAGAGTCTGGCTCCAGATCCGATCAGGAAGCTTCTGGGAGTGCTAGCTCTTCTCCTAAGGTGTCTTCGAGGTCCGATACCCAATCGGATCGAGGAGAGTCTCCACTGGTTGAATTGGCGGATCGAGTCCGCTCTGACGGGGCGTCTCCGCGAGGTGAAACTTTGGGTCTTCAAATAGTTCCTTTCGAGGAAGGTCCACGTGATGGTGAGGCTGCGGAGCACGTCGAGGAAGAGGTTGATGAAGGGGGTGAGGAAGAAAACGAACAGGGCGAGGAGGAAGATGAGCAGGGTGAGGAAGTTAGACCTCGACGAAAAGGTTCCAAGCGTAAAGGAGCCATCAAGAATCGCTTGGTCAACATTCCGTCTCAGATGACGGCTCAACGCCTAGAGGAGTTCCAATCGAGATACGGTTTTCGAGGCGAGCTGATGGCGCCAGGGCCCGAAGATTGACCCTGGCAAGCTCCAGAGGGCTGGGTTACGCTCTACGAAGCGTGGTTCAGTCTTTGTCATCTATGGGTGCCTTTGTCGAGGTTGTTGACGGACTATGTCCATCGTCGAGGTATCGCATTCTCGCAAATCCTTCCAGTGGGGATCCGGTTCATGGTTGCAGCTCTTCTATTTGGGAGCGAGGTCGGTGTTAACGTCGATTGGCGTTTCTTCGAAGAGATGACCACCGTCCAAAAGAACAACTCGATCCCGGGCACGTATACGATAAAGGCAAGGAAAAACTGTTCTCTGGTTTACCCCGTCAACAGGACGTCGAGCTGGGAGGCGTCCTTCTTTTACGCGAAGGTGGATGAGGCGTTGGTCGTCGACACGACCAGGGATTTTAGGAGCGAATTGAGCAATAACATCGGTAGATCGCTAGTTCGGTCGTATCTCGAGTCTTTTTTTCTTGTCTCTTACTGACGTTACTTTATCTATTGCAGATCGAAACGTTCAGCTTGAAGCTTTCCCGGAGAATTTCCATGCGAATCTTCAGAAGATCAGAGCTGTTGGGATACAACATTGGCCCGACATACATCGCCGGAGAGTCGAGGCTGCCATCACCCGCATCACAAACGGTAGGTTCGATGTTATCAATATTCCTTCAATAATTAACATCGTCTAACATGTTGTTTGGTTTCAGCTAGCTGGAGGAGAGAAAATCTATTAAGGGAGAGAGCGCTTGCAATGGCTCCTATTCAGATGAACGCGCCCAGCCTTGCTGCACGTCTCAAGGCTAAAAAGAGCGGGAGTAAGGATCGGGGTCCTTCTGCTCCTCGGCCCTTACGTACGGATTCGGTGCCGGCCCAAGAAGAGGTCGAGGTAGTTCCCGAACGAGAGGCGAACCTCGAGTCCGTCGCTGAAGGTGGGGTCGAGGCTCAGAGTGCTGAAGATCAAGTGGAAACTCGACAAATGGATGATGAAGCCGATGAAGCCATGCATTCGGCGAGGCGTGAGGAGAAGAAGCAAAAGAAGAGAAAGCGCGAGGAGAAGAAACAGAAGAAGGAGGAAACCGAGGCTGCTCACCTTGCTGAGAAGGAGGGGGTCGCCAAGGCTAAGGCGAAAGGGAAAAGGAAGAAGCCTTCTGGGGATGGCGACGATGGCGGTCAAATTGGAGGCGAGGATGCGAGCAAACGAACTAAGGTTGATCCAGCTGGTGATGACAAGGCCAAGGAGATCGACTGGAGTTTTTCGTTCGAGTACCCCGAGTCGAGCGAACCGTTTGTCAACAATGTCGACAAATGTGCTGAGTTGTTCGGGATGATAAGGGTCTCCACCTCCGAGGTTCCTGCTGGCACCGATGGGGCTTTTAAGGACATGGCGAGCTTCGCCTTCAAGGTATGTCCGGAACCCTTACTTTACACTTTTGTTTGTGGTCTATCAGTGAGGTCGACTAAAGTGGTTCCTTTTATCATTATTTTTTTTAGTTCATAGAGAACTGCAACCGCGCAAGGGGACAGTACATGCGCTGGCTCCGGAATTTTGCTGCTCGGCTGAAAAGTGCCCAGGCTGCCGGTGAAAAGGCAGTGAAGGAGGGTGATATCGCTATCGAGCAGCGAAGGGTCGCCAAGGACAATTGGCAGACCATGAAAAGAAAAGCGGAGCAGCTGGACGCCGGTGTGAAGGAACTGACTGAGAAGATCGAGGCGATGAAGCAAGAGAATCTGAACTTAGTCAATAACCTTCAGCTAGTTAATGAGGCTAAGATTCAGGTTGAGAAGTCGATCGCTACCGAGGTTATTCGGGCAAAGCGACATGCTGAAGAGAGGATCGAGGCAGAGACGACCTGAATTTGGGCGGATGCTGAGGCTAAGTACTCAGGTCGAATAGATCGGCTGAGGACTCGTATTGCTCAACAAGAGTCGATCGAGCAAGTTAAGCTTGATCTCGTCCAAGCTCGAGGTACACTGGAGTGCCTCGACCTTTTGAAGGAGCAAGAGATGTCCGAAGTGGAGCTGAGGACCGAACTGGAAACATCGAAGCTCGACTGCGAGCAAAAGCTGGAGAACCTCAGTCTCGCAGATCTCAAGGAGGGCGACTTGCCTCCGCCTTACCCTGAAACTCCGGATGGTGGTTCGGACCATGACGACGTCGAAGATCAAGAGAACCACGAGGACGGCAATCAGCCTGAAGAATAGATCTCATCTGCCTTTTCTCTCTTTGCTGTCGCCTCTTTTCTTTTTACTTTTCGTTTTTCCTCGTTTGTAATGACTCGACCTGATCTCATTAATGAATGTTCTTTTTCCAAGTATCAACTCGCAATTTGAATCGTAAAAAGACAATAGAAACGAGATATACTAAGCAAAGCAAAAGGACTGAGACGAGGTGAAAATTTGTTTTGACAAAACGATCGGGACGAATAGAAAATCTTTTTAACAGGATAACTGGTGTGAGATAAAACTGGCATAATAGAACAATAGTTGCGAGGTGAAACTCGGCTTAAGGGAACAATAGGTGCGAGGTATGACTCGGCTTACCCTGTTTTATTTCATAAATCGTGTCCGAATAGTGACAATGATCTCGACGTAGTTATTCGGGTGATTTAAGAAAGGATGCGGAACTGGTCCCGGCTTATTCTCTTATAATCATAAGGTTTTTGTTCCTTAAGATTTATTAAGAGGTTGCATTGTAGGGAAATGCGTATTAGGAGATCGAACATCTAGCTAGGATGTCGATGTTAAAGATGTCGATATAGCAGATGTCGATGTAAAAGATGTTGATATAAAAGATGTCGATATAAAAGCAGACTTTATTAATAGCTGTACCTCGTAAGAGGTTGCCTACGTACCCAACAAACTGGGATCAAGCCGATCGTAGTTCACATTCGAGATCTAGCTCGACCTCTTAATGTTCATCGAGTTTTTTTTTAGTAGTAGTACCGCTTAATGTTCATCGAGTTCCATGAGCGAAGTATCATTTCGCCGTCCATTGTCATGAGCTCGTAAACGCCGGGTTTTACGACGTTGGTGATCTGGTAGGGCCTTCCCACTTTGCACCCAGTTTTCCGGCGTTGACTTCCTCGGTATTGTCGAACACTTTGCGAAGGACGAGGTCGCCATTTTCGAAGTGCCTACCTTTCACTTGTTTGTTGTAGTAACGTGTGATCTGCTGCTGATAGTTTTGCATGCGTAATAAAGCGCGATCTCGCTCCTCTTCGAGCATGTCGAGGCTATCTTTTATCATTCTTTCGTTCCTTTTGCTGTCTTGTGTCAACATTGTTCTGCGTATGCTCGGTAGACCGACCTCGGCGGGGGCTAAGGCTTCCATACCGTGAGACAATGAGAAAGGAGTTTTATTCGTCGATCGTCGCGGTGTAGTTCGATGTGACCATAGAACTCCGTCTAACTCGTCTGCCCATAAACTTTTCTTATCTTCGAGTCTCGTCTTGATGCCATCGAGGATGGTCTTGTTGGTTGCCTCGGCTTGGCCGCTTCCTTGTGGGTATCGCGGTGTAGACTTGCTTAGCCGTATTTTCCATTTGGCACAGAAGTCTTCGAATACGTCGGAGATAAATTGAGGACCGTTATCGGTGACGATCTCGTAGGGTAGTCTGTGGCGGCAAATGATGTTTTTCCAGACGAAGTTCTTCACATCGGTTGCTTTGATTTTGGCGTAAGATTCGGCCTCACACACTTTGTAAAGTAATCGGTGATGATAAGTATAAATCGTTTCTGTCGGGATCGAGGAAGCGGACCTACGATGTCTATCGCCCATCGCATGAAGGGATAAGGCAGCGAGGAAACGGCCAGGAGCTCGGCTGGCGCGTGGATCATCGGCGCGTGCCGTTGACATTGCTCGCAGCGAGCTACGAATCGATCACATTCTGTTAGCATTGTCGGCCAAAAATGGCCGTGATTTTGATTTTTAGAGCGAGAGATCGACCATTGGAGTGATTTTCACATGCTTCCTCGTGTGTTTCTTTCATGACATCGAGCGTCTCCTCGCCGTTCAGACAGTTGAGCAGGGCTCCTGTCACTACAAGAAAATAGCTATATTATGACAAAAAAATTTAGTCACAATAAACACAATTTCGTAACAATAAAATTATTGTGACGGAGTTGTCATGTTTTTTGAAGAATCACAATACAATGGTCACAAATTTTTTTTCGTAACAAAAACGTCACATCTGTTATAGTATCCCAATTCTGTCACTCATTTTGACAAAATTTTAGTTCTAAATCATCACAGGGATTCGTTGCATATTCGTTGTTCTTACCTACTATCAATTGCGTCATTTATTTTGACGAAACTTTATTGCAAATTGTCACAACTAATGACATAAAGAACATTGGCTATTGATCTTAATTTGCAACTATTTTTCGTCCTAATTAACTACTAATTAACTAATAATAAACAGACATTTTAAAAAAACTATATTTTCATAACATGAAACCATGATACAAAAGATCAGTATTACAAAGTAAACGTACATAATTAAAAATAAGATTATACAGCTTGTAAATAAACTTGTGAATAAAGGATAGGTTGCTCAGCATCGTCCTCGGATCTCAAGCTTGATCTTTATCGCCTAGCAGGAAATCTCAAACTTGTTGTTTTCTTTGCCCGAAGAAGCTTTCATCTGGTAAAAATTAAGAGACTGAAACAATATCTTTGAAATCGAAAAGAACTGCTACCTTTAGTGGAGAATTTTAAGCAATATCCTCTTTGTCCTTAGGGTTGTTTGGCTCAAACTTCTGAACCTGTCAAAGGTTCACATGTAATCAAACCAGTTTTTCTGTTTTCACCAAGAATCATCTACTCATGTTGATACTATGCAAAATCGAATGGTGAAGAACTGGAACTAGGCCATTCCCTCACTCTGCAGATGGCCAACCGACTTAGCTTCCTCCTGCACGAGGAAGAACACAACACAAAAGTAACAGTAAAGAAATCAAACAAACTTTGACAAAACATATGATTATATCAGTCCGAGTCCTGCTTTGTGCGTATTCCAGTGCCAAGTACGGAGTACCTGGAAACAAAATCCAATAACTGAGAGGTTATCATTAAACTTGCTACATATCCTAATACTCGAAGCCACATCAAGGGATATATGTGTTGTAGTGGCAGAGCTGCTAGCAAGAACAGCAGTAGAAATAGAAGATGGAAGACCTGTGCAAAACAATGCTTCTTTCAGAACAAACCATAAGGATACAGATACTATGAAGCCAACATTCAAAGGAGATCAAACTACAAGAGCCAACTTTCTACATTCTTCTTCCCGTTCCTATGAAACTAACAACTCCAAAACAAAACCAAGCTTTCACGGTTTATTTATCCTATAGAAAGACTTTTGGAACACGATAACACCAAAAAAAACACAAGAATCATTGACAACAATATAGACTCTTGTCACCAAATTTTCTCACAGCACTTCATATCTGTATTCAAACATTAAAAACCAAGTAAACAGCAAAACCCACTCAAAATCTCTGAGCAAAACTACCAAATCAGATAGGGGTTTTGTAAGAAATTTCAACCTTTGTTTCAATGAACAATGAAAAAAGGTACCTTTTTCTTTTTATGAAAATCCCTAAATACTTAAAAACAATAACAAGTCCTGCACAAAATCAAAACCCAGAATCAATTAGATTCTCTCTGTAAGAAATACTCACAGAAGGTACAGAAGAGATAGAGAGGAAAGGCCATACCTTTAAGGTCTTAATGTTCTTTCCGAGCATGCTCTCTCTGCTATCTACCGGACCATACAGTTCCTCGAAAGCCGTCGCGATCTATACCTCTGTCTCGTCTGCTCCTTCTCGAAATAAGGCGGCGGGACGAAACTTCTGGAGGAGACGGCAGGGCATAGACGGCACTGGAAGTTATTTCTGGGGTTTCATCCTCGAAGAAGAACATCTCGATTTGGTTGGAGGAGGTCTTGACGAAAGTGAGAGATGAGGAGCGCTTGAGAAAGCTGAAGAAGACGATGGGTCTCGAGGAGATGATGCGAGAGGTTCCATTTGTGTAGGGAGAGAGAAGAAAGGGAAGAGAGATACAGTGGATCTGAAACAGCCAAATCCATCGGGACCTAGGGTTTGAGGATTACTTGAAGGCAAACGATAAAGGGTAAAAATTAAGGGACGGCACCTTTTTTTTTTTGGTAAAGGAAAAGTTTTCCGCTAAAAAATTAGAAAGAAAAAGGTCGGAACTGAAATAAGGCTCAATAGTTTAAGGCATTAAACCTTACCATAACTTTTAAAACCAAAAGACAAATAAATAATTAGGGGGAGTAAAAATTTTCACCAGCATAATATATCCTAGCGTGTATCAATTTAGAAACGATATTAAAAGTTTTAAGATATATCAACCATAGCGTAAACACCTAAACCACTATCATCTATTAAAACTCAATATTCTTGTAGTGCATCAACTATAAATAAAAGATTCAATAGCTTTTACTTTCTTTTTTTTTTTAATATTATATTAATCAACCCAAACCAAAAATTAGAAATGGTTTACAGAAAATTGAAATTAAACAAAAACCGAAAGAACCAGACAATGGTTTACAGTTCTCCAACACCGGCACGCCGGCCCATCGCCGGACCTCCGATCTCGACTCTAACCCTCAATCCGGTCATCAGAGGAACGAGAAACTGGCAGACGAAGGAGGATAGTTAAACCCAACCCCTTCACCGCCAGATCTGTCTTTGTAACGCAGCAACCGAATCACCGACCACCGCGACCCTCTTAGACACGCCGTGCAACCCTCCGAGCCGCCTCGTGATTTCCGCTACAGAGCAGCTCGATGAGTGCTCTCCCTCCGCGATTTACACCGCCATCCCCGAGCGGATCCAAATCCGGTGAGATCGAGCAACTCACTGAACGAGTCTCTAAAGCCCACAACCACCACTCTGCCTCAACGAAACGGCTCCTTCACACCTCAGCACCGCCGGAGAAGAAGAAAGGAGCGTTCAATTTCAAAGGTCGCAAACCATCACTGCATTGAAGAGCAACGAGTTACCTAACTAGGAGTCGCCTCTCACGGCGCCGACGAAGAACGCCGGACCGGAGAAGCGACGGATCGAAGATCTGTGAAGGAGGCGGCTAGGGTTTTCGTTGGGAGAGAAAAGGCCTCTCAAAGGCTTTTTTTTCTCCAAAGTTACTACCTTTTCCACTAGCTTTTACTTCTTATTGTATAGTTTTTTCTATTCCATTTTATGTTTTTACTGTGAAACAATAATATGTTGTATAAGTTTTTTTTAACCTGAGAAATAACAAAGATATCTTACAAGTGTGAATCCCTAAACTCCAAATCAAACTCTTTTTAATCCAAAAAAAATATTAAATTTCTGTTGTAATATAATTATAAAAAAATATATTTCAAATCCTATACTTTTATACCCTAAACCCTAAATGCTACACTCATTAATTTTTTTTATTTTGTATTTTGTAGTAGTTTTTTTATTTTATTATGTGTTCTCAGTATAAAACAATATTTTTGTAGTTTTTTTTTCAATTAAGATAAAATAAAAATAAATTTTATACCCTATATCACATATATTAGTCAATAAAAATTATTATATTGTTATTATTAATAGCAATAAAAAATATTTGACTAACACGTTGGTTATTTGACATTTGTTACTTACCTAAAACTTTATTACTATATTAGATTAGTAATGATCCAAGATTTCAACATACAATAGCATCTTCGACTTCTCAAAATCAGCATTTATACATTGTTTAATTTCTTCAGCAACAATTTGCCAGATACAAGTTTTTGAGAAAAATAAAAATAAAATAGAATAAGAAGTTCATTCAACTGAGTTTTTGGATGTTTAACTGAATTAAAACTATTTTCTTATTTTTTTAAATTATGATTTTAATCTTGTCACAAAATGGTAACAATTATGTCATAATCTATGACCAAACTCAAAAGTCACTAAAATAGTAACTGATTGTGATGATGTATTTATAAAATATTTGTAACTTTGAGTGACTTAAGTTTAGTCACAAATATCGTATAATTTAGTTTCTATATTTGGTCGCAAATCAGTAACAATATTTGTAACTATATATTATGTAACAATTACGTCATGATTAGTGACGAAAATTTGTTACTTTTAATTTGGTCACAATGTTATGACGAAATGGTAACGTTTTTATGACTAAATAATTTTGTCATAATTTCATATAAAAATCGTAACAAAATTGTTACAAAAAAATTTAGTCACAATTTTTCGTAACAATATTCACTTTTTCTTGTAGTGTGTCGAGCTCCATCGATAGAGGTCGCCGTGTGACTGGACGTATTTGACGCTTCGGGCTTTAAGACGTCTTGCTGCCCATCGGTCGGGTGGGACTTGGCCATCCGTAATATAGAGCAAAATTTCGATCCTCCAGTCGTCAGTTGGTAGTTCTTGCTCAACAGGCTCATCGACGACATCGGGGAGAAGTAATTCGTTGGAGTCTATGCTGTTTGCTTCGAGCTCTCAAACGGCACATATTCCTCGAGGTAAGACGATGCTGGGGGTGTCGATGCTTCGACTGGGATAACGCGCCTTTGATGTGGTTCATACGTCGAAGCGAGAGCGGCTAGCGCGTCGGCAGAAGTGTTGTCGCTTCTCGGGATTCTGGTGAGGGAGAAAGATTCAAAGTGATCAGTGAGGTTCTTAACGGCTTTAAGATCCAAATCCATCCGGTTCCTGGTGTCGTAGCCGCCGCTGTATTGGCTAGCAACAAGCTGGGAGTCGCAGAAAGCTTCGATTTTCTTGACCCCGATTCCTTGGGCTAGACGAAGTCCTGCGAGTAGAGCCTCGTACTTTGCTTCATTATTCGAGGCTGAAAATTTGAGCCAGAATGATTGCTCCAGTATTTCTTTTGTCGGGGATTCTAATCGGATGCCGATACCTGTGCCTCGGGACGAAGAGGATCCGTCGACGTACAAAGACCACTTCTCGTCAGGGAGATCGGTCTGGATTAACTCCGGGGGAAGCTCTACCAGAAAATATGCGAGAATGTGCGATTTGTCGCTTGTCTTATTGTGATATTCGATGTCATACTCTGTCAGCTCGACAGCCCACTTCGCCATGCGACCTGACTGGCTCGGGCTGTGCAGTATCGTTCGGAGCGTCGCGCCCGCATTCGTCAAGACGACGATTGAATGAGATTGGAAGTAAGGTCGTAGCTTGCTGGCGGACATGATGACCGCGAGTGCGAGTTTCTCCAGGGTTGGGTAACGTTTTTCCGCGTCGTCCAGAGTTTTACGGACGTAGAAAATCGGTTTTTGCTCGCCTCGATCTTCCTTGACTAGAGGTAAAGGGTTTCGCCCGTTTCAGGCTTTGCCAAAATTGGTGGGCTGGCGAGGTACTCCTTCAGTTGTTGGAAAGCCTCCTCACATTTGCTATCCCACTCGAAACGCTTATTGCCTCGGAGGAGTTGATAGAACGAAAGACACTTATCTGTCGAACGAGAGATGAATCGGTTAAGCGCTGCGATCCGGCCGATAAGACGTTGGACCTCGCGAGTGTTGCAAGGTGATGGGAGATTGATTAGGGCATCGATCTGCTTCGGGTTTGCCTCGATTCCCCGTTTAGTGACGATGTAGCCGAGGAATTCTCCAGATGTAACCCCGAAAGTACACTTAGTCGGATTTAGCTTCATCTGATATTGATTCAGGACGGTGAAGCAAGCCTGCAGATGACCGATGTGATCGCCGGCGGTAAGTGATTTCACCAGCATATCATCGATGTAGACCTCCATCGTTCGTCCCAACTGCTCGGCGAATATGTGGTTGACTCGTCGTTGATACGCCGCGCCCGCATTCTTTAAGCCGAAAGGCATTACCTTGTAATAGTAGGTCCCTCGATCGGTGATGAAGGACGTCTTTTCACGATTTTCGGGATGCATCGTGATTTGATTATAGCCGGAGAAGGCGTCCATGAATGACAGGAGCTCGTTTCCTGCCGTCGCCTTGAGAATTCGATCTATATGCGGCAAGGGGAAACTATCCTTGGGGCACGCCTTGTTGAGGTCGGTGAAGTCTACGCAGATTCTCCATTTGCCATTCTTCTTTTTGACGACAACTGGGATTGCTAACCACTCCGGATACTTGACCTCGACGACCGAGCCAGCTTTCGACAAACGCTCGACTTCGTCAAGGACAGCTTATGCCATTTCCGGACCTAACTTTCTCCGTTTTTGCTTGATCGGTTTAAACGTAGGGTCGATATTGAGCTCGTGACTTGTTATCGCGGGATCGATCCCAGGCATATCGCGTACCGACCAGGCAAACGTCGATGTATTTCGGCGAAAAAGTCTTACGAGCTCAACCTTAATCTCCTCCTTCAGGTCAGCTCCGATTCCTACGCATCGTTCGGGATCGCTTTCGTCGATGTTTACTTGTACGACGAGCTCTCGCTTAAGTCCTTCCTGAGATGGTAAATCGACTTGAGTTACGGGTAAAATCGTAAGGCACGCCTTGGCTGGGACCATGGATTTGAATCGAACCTTGTGTTCGGCGGCGAAGCAGAGTCTCGATATCTCTTGAGAGCCTCGAATAGTTTTTACCCCGAACGTGGTTGAGAACTTGAGGCATTGATGATAGGTCGACGGCACCGCCTTTATGGATTGTAGCCAGGGTGTTCCCATAATTACGTTATAGATGGCAGGTTTGTCGATGACGACAAATTTGACGAGGCGGGTCGTCTTCGCCGCGTATACCGGGAGTCTTATCGTTCCGATCGAGTAGACCATATCTCCATCGAACCTTGTGAGTGGCTTAACCAAGGGCTTGAGGTGATGGTTCGCCAGTTCCATTTTATCAAGCTTTTCTTTGAAAATCAGGTCTACTAAGCTTCCTGTATCGACCAATATCCACGACACCTCACAATCTGCAACCCGCAGCTCGATCACAAGCGCGTCGTTATGTGGCATGTCGACTCCTCCGTGTCGGCCTCGGAGAATGTGATCGCATCACTTTCAGCAGTCTTGGCTCTTTTGACCCGCCATTTTTGTGTAAGCATGACCTGACGGCCGTACTTTTTTATCGACCTAACTGAGTCGTTGCATGTTGATAGGCCTCCCATAATAAAGAACACCTTTTTTCGAGATGCCGGAGGAGTGTCACCTTGAGGTTGGCTACCCCGATCTCTCTTCGCGAGGTCATCATTGGGTTGCTCGTTCGTTGGGGGAGGAGGTGGAAGCTGCTCGGTGGGAACCGTTGGTCGAGCTTCGTTGCTTCGCGGCACGGTGTTTTGGGGCTGATTTGCTAATGCGATCTCTCCCTTACGATATTTGGCGAGCAAATAAGCATGTAGCTCGCGACACATCGCAGTCGGGTGACCATACTTGTTGTGATAGTCGCAGAAAGGTCGTGTCTCCCCCGCGGTCTCCTCTCTGCCAGGTGTTTGATTGGTTTTGATACTGGCGATTCTGTTGTTGTTGAGTGCTAATGTTGTATGTCGCTCCTCGGCGGTTGTCACCTCGATAGTTATTGTCGAGGTGTTGTCGAGGTTCTTGATAATTTTGTTTAGGGATTTCTTTGTGAGGCTGCTGTTTTGGCGTCGTTTTTGCTGGCGAGGCAATCTCTTTCTCTTCTTCGTCCTCGATGTATAAGGTGGTGCGGTGAAGCGCATCTTCGAGAGTTCAGTGTTTATTGAACTTGAGGCTGTCCCGAAACTTCGTATCAATTCGTAAGGCGTTTCGAAGAGTCGAGAGTGACGCCTCATCGGTCACGGTGATACGAGAAACTATCGCATTGAACCTGCCGATGAAAGATCGAAGGGATTCCTTTTCGCCCTGTTTGATTTGGAAGAGATCGGCGCTGGAGATTGCGCCTTGGACGTACATCATGTATCTCTTGAGGAAGGCGGTCGACAACGCTTGGTAGCTGTCAATCGAGTTTGCTTTTAACTTAGAGAACCAAACGAGAGCCGCACCACTGAGATTTTCGACAAACAGCTGGTAGAAACCAGCATCTTTCTCTTCGGGGGTGAATCGTGCTCGGCCCATCTGAATGCTGAACGCAGTCATAAATTGGCTTGGGTCTGAGTTGCCCGTATACGTCGGGAGATTAAACTTCACTTGAGTCCTTATCGGGAAATCGGTGATTCGGGTCGTAAACGGGGTGCTTTGGCTTTCTTTCAGCACGTGATCGATCTCAGACGCCGAGCTGGTAGCTTGATGTACTAGCGAGGTCATTGCTCGCAATTTGGCCCTCATTTCGTTCATCTCTTTGTCTTTTTGTGGGTTTCTAATTCGAAGTCGACGCGTTTCGTGTTCGGGAACTCCGATATTCACCTCGTCACAATTCGAGGTTGGATGATTTTCTGTTGTTGGTGGTGCGGAAGAGTCTCCGAATAAGGCGCGTTGCACACGCTGAATTTCTTGCGCTCGTCTCTCCGGAGCTTGGGTCTCCGATGAGTGCAATATGTTGACCTGGTCTTGACAAGAGAGTTGTGCTGCAGCTAGTTCGTTCAGGCGAACACTTGTCTAATGATTCAGCTCTTCCATTCGAGCCATCATCGTTGTGAATAATGCTATGACATCGGCAGGAGCCGGTGTGCTTCGGTTTACATCTTGTGCCTCCGGGTGTAAGGTCGCGTTTTCTGCGGGATTCATCGTCGGTGATCGCCTATTCAAAGTCTCTGGATTGTTAACTGGTGACATCGTCTCGGCAGTAGTCGATGTGGGCAGATTGATCGTTTCGTTGGTTTGAATTCCTGACATTATCGAGCCCCTCTTTGCGTAGAAAGAAATCTCTTAGCCCCACGGTGGGGGCCAATTATTGTTTAGTATCCGCACACGAGGTTAATTCGGTAAATATAACTAGGTGGAGTTCGGAGATTCTTGTTAGATAGAGGTGAGGTCGATGTGATTTCGTCGAGGTCTTTGACGCGAGGTCTATTAAGCGAGGTAAGAGTTAGTGATCACAAGTATAGAGTATTTTTGTGTTTATTTCAGATTACGGATCCCGTAATAAATGAAGTTACAGGGCTATTTATAGTGTTCAAATTAGATTACATCTCGGTCAGAGTAACTTGGGCAGTTGGGTAGATAGACCTAACCGACCGTCTATCGGAATGTCGTGCTGGCGAACTGTTTCATCTACGTCGACGTGGCGAGATGCTCCTTTGATACGAGAGACTCATTTCTCCGAACGACCTCGTTTTGGTCTTTGCAAATGGACTTGTCCATCTTTGATCCTATTGGCCTTCTCCGATTCGCTAACGGGCCTGGTCGAAATTACAGAAAAGGGGGCTGTGCTCAGCCAACCTACAACAACAATGTTTGCTGGTCAAAACGCTATCAAGTTGTGTTCATCGCTTCATTGATGTTTTGTTTATGTGTTGTAAATTTTTTATTGTAACCTGTTAAAATCCCAATGTGCATCATCATATGTGCATGAATCTTTTTTTTGGAAAATTAATTTGAGGTCGCCTAGTAATAAAATTCTTTGAATCCTGGTACTAAGTAAGTCCATATTAGTTTTTGGCTTTTTGCTGTATGAATTCATTGTGTATAAAAATTGGTAATATTGGTGTGTCAAATTTCAGTTGATTCACAACCTATGATGGAGGAGACCATAGTGGTCGGTGACGATCTAATGATGGGTCCTCCATCTCCTGTCATCCCTCCTGAAATTGCTTCACATGTGCTTGAAGGTGTTGAATTGTGTGATGGGATTTTGAGGAATCTATTCTTATGTAAGTCTTTGTATCCTCTGTTTTTTCCCCTTATCAAATCGGTTAAGTTTATATAGGATTGCTTCTCTGGTTTTAGGTTTGCAAATCAATGATATTGAACCATTTTGCCAAGATGAGCTTGCCTTGTATCGACAATGTGCTGAAAACAGGGTAATGCTGTCTGTCTCCACATTAAACATCTGCGCAGATCATATATTTCTTTTTGTAAAGCTGTTAATATCTCATATCCATTTCCTTGAGTTTTTTCGTTTTATTCTAATCCTTCTTTAGGAAAAGGTATTAAGAGTAAGACTTCAAGAGAGCGAACACAAGTTAGGATCGTCTATGCCTATTGATCTTGCTAAGGAACGGATTACTCAGCTTGAAGCTGAAGCCACATCACTACAGAGGTACTCTTTCTTAAGCATTGCACTGATTCAGATTAGTATATATATATATATATATATATGAGAAGAGTTTGTTCTCGGATCTGTGTTACCATGTATCATGTAAATCCTCACAAACTCTGTTCTTAGTCCAAGTTCTCAACCCAAATGTTACAGGCACTTGATTCTAGCAAGTGGAGCTGAAGGGATTGAAGGATTTCGTAAAAGATGGAGTTTGCACGGTCGGGTGACTGATACCAAGTACTGTAACAAAACCTAACCTTATAGAAAAACAATGTTCATAATAATAATATATATTATCATGGAATGAATATTCTGCATGAGATTAGATGAACCTATAATAAACCTTATCAATTTGATTTCACTTTGCTGTTAGTTTACGTTATATCTTTAATTGAGCTATTGATTGTTAGCATTGTAATACCCTTTTTATGTCGTAAAATGTGTTTGATTTGGGTCTGCTTCTTAGCTGAAAGCCTAGTTTTTTGTGTGTGGATGTCACAGAAAACAACTGGAGTCACTGAAGCAGGGAATGGAGAATAGGACAATAGCTGAACATGAGCAATCCCTAAAACCACCTTCTACTTTGGAAAAGATGGTTCTTTTGGTGAGTTTTTATGAACCTTTTTCGACATAAACCATACTATTTGGTCTTTTCTCTCTGTGAAGTGAATTTCTTTTGCTTTTAACTTTGCTAGATTTGTGATGTATTGACGAACGAAGAGGTTGTGGAGATTGTAGCAAAAGCCCCAACACTTCACCAACGATTCTTCAAACTTGAACTTGTCCTTAAACGGATCCATCTCAAAGTCCATTATTGCCTTAAGCAAGACAATCTCGTCTTCTTGACTCCACAATCTCGTGAAATATGTCTTCTTTCTTCCGTCTTGACAAGATTTTCGTCGACGTCTCTTGGGCTTCCTTCTTCAATAAGTTGATTCTTCTTCTTCTCTCTCTTCGGTGAAGCCTCCTTCTTCTTCTCTTCCATCTTGACACGTTTTGCGTCGACGTCTCTTGGGCTTCCTTCTTCGATATGTTGCCTCTCCTTCGTCTCCGTCTTCTCTGACTTTGCCATCTTCTCAGTTTCAGTCTCTGGATCTGAGTCTTGCTTACCGGCGGCTAAAACGTAGGGACAAGATAATGGAGGTTCTTCTTGGTCTTCTCTTGTTTCTTCTTCCTCCATTAAAACTTGCTCTTCCTCTTCTCTTTGGAGTTGTTCCATTGACTGTGTCATCTTCATGCCTGATGGGCATTTTCCGAGATTCTTCTTCTTATTCTTCTGCAAGCGCTTCCTCTTCTTGTTCCGATTTGAGACAGAAGACAATGAAGCTTCCTGCTCGCGTCTGAATTCTTCTTTCTCTTTCTCCATTGCAAGTTCCACTGCAAATCTCACAATAGAGAGAGAGACCAATGAAGAAGATAGAAAGTTTTAGTAAGTTTTTTTTGTTTAGCAATTATTCTTAAAAGCGATAAAAAAAGAATAAAATAATTAAAAGAATTGAAAAGTGCTTGAGCATACATGGAGCCACCACGATATTCGAAGTCGAGAAGCTGTATAGTAGCAGTACCTATTAATTAGTCTAAATGATTAAAAATTAATGATCACGTAAACTATTGTAGAGGTGATGCTACCATATTCATTTAGACTTGATATTTAATCCAAATATATCCTACAAAAGAAAATTCATCATGATGATGATGATGTTACCTAAAATTTTTATGTGTTTTAAAATTTATTTTCAGCTTATACATGCGTTTATATGATAAATCAATTACTCAAACCAAATTGTTTTTGTTAAAAAAATAATATTGTTGAGAGAGAATTGCAACAAATAAAATCTTGGCTACGATTCAAAATTAATTTTGGTATAGTTGATTCATAAGAATAGAAGATTTACTGAATTTATAATCCATGTGTATAAATTTGAAATCCATGTACTACTATATGATTTTAAAACAAGTGATTCTACAATGATTTTAAAACAATGATTCTACAATTGATTCTGCAAAAAATTTTAGAATCTTGTAGTTTTATTTAAAAAAAATTATGTACCTATGAAATATTATTGAAATTTTCTTTTGATTTATGGTAATGATGGAAATCTCAAAAACTTTTGAATATGTACTCATGGTTTTGTTATTAAAATATATTTTATAAATACATATTTGACTAGCAGAAAATAAAGAGTAATATATATATATATGTATATATATGTATATATATATATATGTAAATCATAAACGTATATTCAAATTATTTATATATTAGTGTTTTCGTACAAACTTCTCAGTCATTCCTTATTAATCAAACGAGCATCGTAAAGAACAGAGAAATGGAGAGAGAGAAATCTCAAAAAGGATTCAAGACGTATGTTAGAGAACAACGCATACACACAGTGCAGGTGAGAATCTAGTAATTTTATTACAGCCAAAAAGTTGACCAAGAACAGTACATATATTTATCTTTGAGAGTTATACAAGAAAGAATGAGTAGAGTTAGTTGTCTATATAAATTACATGACTCGAGAAAAGCCAAATCACACATCCACAAAGGATCAAATGAATCAAATAATCAAAAGAACCAATAACGTATCTTCCTTTGAGCAAAACTATGAAGTAAAAGAAATGAAAACCGAAATTAGAATCGACAATAACGTTACAAGTCTTCCATTAATCACCGAAGAAGCAGATATGAGATTATCTGCTCCGAGTGAGTAAGCTGCTCCTGATCCATCTTTCACTTTGATGCTTGAAGAACCTAATAAAAACAAAACATTTTGGTGTGTTTGGTTTCTTCATTTGATCGATCGTCTTCTAATTAGTTCTCTTGTTCTAGATACTTACAGTTGTGGTCTGCCCATCCGATAACCTCATTCTCCAGATCGTATACCACTAACTTGTTCGAAAGCACCAAATCTAAAATTGAAGAAACCAAATTTGAAGTCATATACATCAAGTGTAACACATGAGAGACCAAAAACTAGCCAGTGTTTGGTATGATTTTTGCCTAAATGCTATCATCTAACATCTTTAACATTTCTTCTGATGGCTAACTTGGAAACGAGAAAGCACAAGATGCGACAAAAATGATCGCATAGTTAAGGATTTTTGGTGTTGGAAGACATGTAAAAGTCTATATGGAAACTTCAAGTGCAGATTATATAATGATGAGCAATATCCAATAGTTTGATTTGAAAATTTACCTCCCAAAAGGATTACATCGGATCCATCCTGAGTCGTCATTCCACCAGATTGCCAACCAAAGCAATACATGTCTTCCTGTTTCGAGAAAAGGAAACATAAGAGAGCTCAATATATGGAGGAGACAACAAAAATGCTTTAGATAACTCCCCACAATAGCACCAAGTTTTAACTATCTTGTTTAAATCCATTGATCAAACTTGAGTTAAAAGCAAAAATATAAACACATCAATGCAGAAAGATGGCTATTGACTTACACGAAGTGAAAAAAGATAGTCATGTGGATACACAGTCAGTTTGAGTGAGTCCTCGAAGTGAAGATTGACTACTGGAAATGCTTTATCTGTGCTGCAGATACAAGCAAGAATATTTTAGCACATTCCACCGAGTAAGACAAAAAAAACTCGCGGCATGTAATATATTTTAGCACAT
This sequence comes from Eutrema salsugineum, assembly GCF_000478725.1. NCBI lineage: Eukaryota > Viridiplantae > Streptophyta > Magnoliopsida > Brassicales > Brassicaceae > Eutrema > Eutrema salsugineum. The sequence continues at coordinate 8,009,356 of NW_006256547.1, read as the reverse complement.
TCCAAGCGTTCAAGCTTCTTAGCACTTGTGTTTCAATACATCTTATATAAATTTTTCTATTTCTGCAAGAACCTTTGCATAAAAAACTGATGAATGTTTACTTAAGACAATATACAACTTGGTTGAGACATAGATGCTAGGAACAGGATGCAAGTCATCTTACTTTGAAGTGAAAGAGAAACAAGCAAAAGTCTCTTGTACCATGTGCAGTTTCACCGGTTGCCGAGCAGTGATCTATATACAGAAAATACCGTGTCAGGGTTGTGATTATAAACTAGAAACCAAAGAATGAGAAGAGTTTCACCTTCTCAAGTAGTGCGGTGTACAGTTTCTCTGGTAAGTAAGCTAAGGTTGTGCCACTGTCAATTATGGTTCCTCCATTTCCGCCAAAACTAGCTAAGCTTGGTGGGAGGTCAATAGTTTCACCATCCACATCTATTCCCTTTAAAATGACGTTGTAATGTACCCTAAAATTGTTGAATAAAAGTTATTACAAGTAACAAATCAACAATATTCAAAGGCTAAGCCTTTAGACGAACACGAGATTTTCTACATTCAAACTCGTAGAGAATAGTTCCCAGACGAAGAAAATTTCTCAAGCAAAAGCTTATCTACCATCAAAATAGAATTTCACACATTACTAGAATACGCAAAGACCAAAAAGTTATTCACTAAACTCTAATTTCTTAACAAAATGACTTAAGATGGTTTCACTTACTGGTTAGGAACCAAAGGGGTTGTTTTCACCACTGGAGATTCCACTTCCCCAACAGCAAAAATGCCACCACCATTCACATTGTCCAAGCAATGTGAAAAAACTCTCTTCACATTCCCTGCAGAAGCTAGTTGCGAAATGATAGAGGTATTTGCTTGTCCAAATCCCATAATGCCATCAACTGCTGAGTCAGTTTGCCCAAGTTGCCCAGATTGATTGCTTCCACACCTGTCTCACAGAGAAATCCTTATGCTCAAGTTCATAACTTAAGTTCACAAGCCAGGACTCATACGCTCTAAGATGGCATATGTAAAGGTTAAGAAACAGACAACAATGCATCCCAACGAAAAAAGCAAATAAAGAATAGAGCAAGAACAATTTTGTAAGTGTTGCTAATGCTATGCTTACCCGAATACCACTTCTTGGGCAAGGGGTGCAGTTCGGAGATTTCCAGTTACTTGATCAAGCGTAATGTTATCCCTCACAAAATCTCCGTCACTTGTGCTTCCATCTCCATACACCACATGATAAGTACACGGGTTCTTCTTCGGTTCGCAAGTGTCTGATTGCGAAATGAAGGAACAGAAATCATCTTCACAGCCAACTTTCTTTGAGGTCGAGGAAGCTTTCGAGTCATACAACGATAGAGGTATCTGCACAAGCAATCAAAGCAAATATATAAGCTGAGAATCCTGAAAATGTAGCTCGTAAGTTTTCGATAAACAACGGGTTTAAAGCATACACCGAGATCTGTTTTTACAGGACATTTGGGACACGGTGCACAATTCACCCAAAGTATATCACTTCCTGTATCAACTTGAACATAATAATCCTTTGGTGGTGACCCGAGCTGGATTTTTGTGAAGTACAAACTGAAAAAGCAAAATCAAGCAAAAATGTAAACAAAGCATCTGGGTTCATTGGGTTCTTCCTAAATCTAGTTTCAGCATCTGGGTTCTTCCTAAATTTATTGTAAACAAAAATCCAAAATCCAAAATCAAACACAATGTAAATCTCTTAAGAAGAAAGATCAAATCCAGAATCACACTCATTGCCATTCTCTGCCTAGTTTCAGCATCTGAGTTCTTCCTAAATCCATTGCAAACAAAATCAAAATGCATAATCAAAACACAATGTAAATCTCTTAAGAACAAGATCAAATCTAGAATCACACTCATTGCCATTCTCTGCCTAGTTTCAGCATCTTAGTTCTTCCAAATCTATTGCGAACAAAATTAAAATCAAAATCAACATCAAAGAAAATGTAAATCTTTTAAGAACAAAGACCAAATCAAAAATCAAATTCATTGCATTCTCCTAGTTTCAGCATCTGGGTTCTTCCTAAATCTATTGCCAACTATAGAAGAAAAACAAAAATAAACAAAATGTAAATCCTTTAAGAAAAAACACCAAATCCAAAATCAAATTCATTGCATTCTCCTAGTTTCAGCATCTGGGTTTCCTCCTAAATCCATTACGAACTATGAAAATGTCAACTATTTACCAAAATTTAAAAGTTCGAAGACCATATAAAGCAACAAATCAAAAGAGGGATCTAGAAAGAAAAACCCGATGGAATCAGCGCGGCTATCGCCGCCGAGAGGGAGATCGACGTTGGCGAGCATTCGAGCGTGACGGAAACTGTCGTGAGATTTGAGCTCAGACAACTGTTTCTCCTTTCCGGCGAACTTATGCGTCACGTTAAACACGTAACTCCCGGAAACAAATTGGATCACCACCATGAAAACAACCGCCACAATGCGTAGATTTAGACTCAGATCCATCGCCACCACCACCGTCGTTTACTGTAACCAGGTTATCTCTGCTCCGATCTCAAATCCGAGAAGAAAAAAACGATTAAAAAAATTGAAATTTCTTTGAATTTTGAATTCAATTGAATTGAAGTTTTGAGTGATTATGTTGACATCTGTTTTTTTTTTTGTTTTTTTGAATTTTATTTCTGATGATCGAAATTGAATTTCAAACACAAACCAAAGGAAGCAAAGAGAGGAAGAGAGGGAGACATGGGAACGAGAAGAGAGGGAAACGAAAGAGAAAGCGACGCGCTTTCAACGGTGATTTTTTTGGCAAATTTGGTTTATTATAAGAAACTAGTTTTAAAAATATTGGAAAAATAGATAATTGAACTAATAAAAAAATCAATGTGTTTCCTTTTACCAATAAAACAGTTTCTTAAAAAAAAAGAGAGATAATTGATTCAAATTTTTTTTTTCTAATTCAATGTGTTTTAAAGATAAACCTAGTTAGAGTATCTAGAGAAAAAAAAAAACAAAAAAAAACTTAACACAAAAGAAAATCCATCAAAACAAGGTTGATGGTTTGGAGATAAAAAACAAAACTTTTTCTCATTTTTTATTCCACTCATTTGTACACCAACTCAGCAAAAAATATATGTATTATATTGATGTCACAAAATCAGAGTACAACGTTATTTGTTAACCATTTTGGTGATTAATTAAATCAGAAAAAAAATATTGTTTAGCCATTACGGAGCTAACAAATGTGCGGTTGTATTTTCATTTAGTTTAACATATGAAAATGTGGTTCAACATCTAACAGAAAAAAGAGACGAAGAGAGAAAAGAGACGATGGACATTCTGTTATTCTCGTTAATTGTGAAATGATACAAAATTTTCTCTGTATAGTATGAGATTCTGTTATACCGAACTAAACCAACTTAATTACAATTGAACCAATCCGATATACATTAACATTTCCCCTCAAGATGGCATGTAAAGAGACTGTAAAGCCATCTTGCCAATGAGACTGTTAAACTGTGTAGGATAGAGAGGTTTAGTGAACACATCAGCGAGCTGTAACTCAGTCTTGATGTGCATAGTTTTGATCAAGCTTTCCATAATTCTGTCCTGAATAGAGTGACAATCGAGCTCCACATGTTTGGTGTGCTCGTGAAAGACAGGGTTGTTGGCATTGCTTATTGCAGCCGTAGAGTCACAATGAAATGCCACAGCCTTTGTTTGAGGGACTTGAAGTTCCCGAAGAAGATTAGTGAGCCAAACTATCTCTTTGACTACAAAAGACATAGCCCTGTATTCAGATTCAGCAGAGGACATGGAAACGACCTGTTATTTCTTAGACTTCCATGAGATCAAAGATGGTCCAAGAAACATGCAATATCCCGACGTAGATCTCTTTGTCTCAGGACATGATGCCCAATCTGCATCTGTGAATCCTTTGAGGACCAAATCTGAATCGGATGACTAGAATAAGCCAAGACCAATAGTACCTTTGATGTAGTGAGGTACTTTGTATCCAGCTTGAAGATGAGATAGCTTCGGTGATGAGGAAAACTGACAGAGTTTGTTGACTGCAAATGTGATGTCAGGATGAGTGATGGTTAGGTACATGAGCTTGCCAATCAAACGCCTATAACGTTCCGGATTATCAAGAACAGGTTCTTTACTGTCCTGTTTCAGCTTAACGCTTGGATGCATGGGAATGCTGGATGGTTTACAAGCTAAAAGACCTGCTTCCTCTAACAGTTCCAAAGCATATTTTCTTTGACAGACTGATATACCTGAGCTTGAGCGAGCAATCTCGAGTCCTAAGAAATATTTCAAAGGTCCGAGATCCCTGAGTTTAAAAGCTTGTTGTAGATCAGCCTTTAGTTTCTCCACCTCTGCATCATCATTACTGGTAATAATTATATCATCGATATAAACAAGTACTGCCATGTACTTCCCATCAACATTTCTCACAAACAGAGTGTGATCAGTGTGTGATTTCTGAAAACCTAATCCCATCAAAGTAGTGCTAAACTTCAAAAACCACTGTCTAGATGCTTGTTACAAGCCATAAAGAGACTTCTTTAATCGACAAACAGCATTAGGAGGCAATGATTTGATGTGTGGTGTTGAGTGGGTTGTCAAGTTTTACCCTAATTGAAATCAATAGCCGCAAGTGCACAGCTGATCAATTGTAGTACTTAGGGATCAAATCCACAGGGAAGGTGATACGATCCTAGGTGATTAACTCTGAAGCAAAGGGAAATAGATGCAGCGATATGATGGATAGAAGGAATCAACGAGGCGCTATGGTGGTGGTGGTGACACGATGGTGACTCGAAGCGATGAGAGACGATGGTGGCTGGTGGATCGGATCGATGGTTTGACGATGGTGGCTCGGCGGATCGATGATGATGATGGTGGAGGGATGAGTTCGATGGATATGGTAGAGGATGAGAAGAGAAGATGATGAAATCGATTAGATGATAGGTAGCAGATTTTGTTGTAAGAATTACTTGTAAGAAAATCGAATTCAATGAACTTTTTGAGTCAAGGAATCAAAGCAAACTTTGCTATCTCTTTTACGTTAAAAATTCCAAGCTTCCTAATGACTTAGGCGATTTCTCTATTATATAGACTTAGAGAAATCGCAGCCCTAAAGAAACAAAACTACATGAAGTTTAAATAAAAACAACAGGAAGTTTGATTTAAAATAAAAACAGCGAGGCGTCCCTTCTAATCCTAAGTGGTGCGCCTAAAACAACTAGTGCACAAGTTATTGTGACTTTGCACATTATTACCCATTAGTAACAACTTCTAAGTAACTCGACGTAGCAATGATTTCTGCCTCGTTAAAAACCTTGGAGAAGAACCTCCTTGCCTTCCAAAATCTTCACCAAGGAAAAGAGTACAGAATCATCACCTAAGTTACCTAGTCATTGTTACTGGGTTCTTCATTCTTCAAGATAGAGATGTTGAAGATGTGAGCTCCAGCCTCCTGGTGATCGCTGTCCTCTGTGGCAATGAGTGCGTGAGCCTCCTTAGCCATCTCTCTAGCTCTGGAACGAGTGATCCTGCCAGCTACTTCTAGTTCCTCCTCCTCTGAGCTGGTCACGATCATATCAGAAGGAGGATATTTTCCTGCAAAAAGCCTTTGAAAATAAGTTAAAGTAAAGAAGTCTAGAACTAAACGGTTTAATGGGGGTTTGGTGGTGTCTTTAAAATGTAAATAACGAAATATTAAAAGAGAATACGGGAATTAAATGACGTAATAACTAAACTTAACAAAAATGACTAAAAATGATAAAAACGGATATTCTAATGCTTTAATGAAAATGAACTAAAAAGGAAAGACAATATTGAACTAAAGCTTAAAGAAAGTTACCTAGTCATTGTTACTGGGTTCTTCATTCTTCAAGATAGAGATGTTGAAGATGTGAGCTCCAGCCTCCTGGTGATCGCTGTCCTCTGTGGCAATGAGTGCGTGAGCCTCCTTAGCCATCTCTCTAGCTCTGGAACGAGTGATCCTGCCAGCTACTTCTGGTTCCTCCTCCTCTGAGCTGGTCACGATCATATCATCCTCTCCCTCTTGAAAAGGATTTGTCCTCAAATCTGAATCTGCAACATAAGGAATCAAGTCAGAAACATTGAAAGTATCAGAAACGTTATACTTACCTTGAAGATCAATCTGATAGGCGTTGTTGTTGATCCTTTTGACGACTGCGAATGGTCCATCAACTCTGGGCATTAGCTTGTTCTTTCGCTCAGCTGGAAATCGCTCCTTCCTCAGATGGATCCACACCCGATCGCCTTCTTCAAAAATCAGCTCCTTTCGTCCTTTGTTGGCATGCTTCTCATACTGCTTTGTCTTTTTCTCGATATTCTCCTTAGCCTTAGCATGAATTCTTCTGACCTGTTCAGCTTTCTCCTTGCCATTCAAACTGCATTTTCCACTTAAAGGCAAAGGGATCAAGTCTAGAGGTGATTGTGGATTAAACCCATATACAATTTCAAAAGGAGAAAAGAGAGTAGCAGAATGCTTAGCGTGATTGTAAGCAAACTCGACATGAGGCAGACAATCTTCCCATGTCTTGAGGTTACTTTTCACCAAAGTCCTTAGAAGTGTGGACAACGTTCTATTCACCACCTCGGTCTGTCCATCGGTCTGAGGATGACACGTAGTTGAGAATGAGAGCTTTGTTCCCAGCTTAGCCCAAAGCGTTCGCCAAAAATGTCCTAAGAACTTCGTGTCTCGATCTGAAACGATGACCTGTGGCATTCCGTGCAGTCTTACTACTTCCCTGAAAAACACGTTAGCTACATTCACAACATCATCTGTCTTGTGGCTAGCGATGAAGTGAGCCATCTTGCTAAACCTGTCAACAACTACAAAAATAGAATCTCTACCATTTCTTGTTAGAGGTAAGCCAACTACAAAATCCATAGCAATATTAGTCCAAGGTTGAGAAGGAATAGGCAAAGGAGTATACAAACCGTGAGGTTGAACTTTACTCTTAGCCATCTTACATACGACACATCTGGAACAGATTTTCTCAACGTCTTTCTTCATGTTCGGCCAGTAGAAGTGCTCTTGTAGTCCAAGAAGTGTCTTTGTGACACCGAAATGTCCAGCTAATCCACCTCCATGAGCTTCTCGTACCAGTAACTCTCGAATAGATCCTCGTGGTATGCACAATCGGTTACTGAAGAACAAGTATCCATCCTGTCTCCGGGATAATGCGTCTGCGACCACATTATCTTTACCTTTTTTGTACTTAACAATGTAGGGGAATGTCTCAATGAACTCCATCCATCGCCCATGTCTTTTGTTAAGCTTCTGCTGACCCTTGAGGTGCTTTAGAGACTCGTGATCGGTATGAATGACAAATTCCTTAGGCCATAGGTAATGCTGCCACGTCTGGAGAGCTCGAACCAATGCGTATAACTCCTTGTCATACGTGGGATAATTCAGCATTGATCCTCCTAACTTTTCGCTGAAGTAAGCGACGGGCTTCTTATCCTGCATAAGAACTGCTCCAATACCTACACCAGAAGCATCGCATTCAATCTCAAAAGTCTTAGTAAAATCAGGAAGAACTAGTAAGGGCGAATTGATAAGCTTCTCTTTAAGGGCTGTAAAAGCCTGTTCTTGCGCCTCTCCCCACTTGAACCCCACGTCTTTCTTGATTACTTCGGTTAAGGGCGCGGCTATGGTGCTGAAATCACGAACAAAACGCCGGTAGAATCCTGCTAAGCCATGGAAACTTTGGACTTCTCCAATATTCTTAGGGGTTGGCCACTCCTTGATAGCTTTAATCTTCTCTTCATCTACTTTAACTCCTCCTGCACTTACTACAAAGCCTTTACTGTAGATGAGGATATCGTCGAAATAAACCACTACGAACACGCCAATGAATGGTCTCAGGGCATGGTTCATTAATCTCATGAAGGTGCCGGGAGCATTGGTGAGACCAAACGGCATAACTAGCCACTCGTAGAGTCCTTGCTTTGTCTTGAACGCCGTCTTCCATTCGTCTCCTTCCTTCATTCTGAACTGATGATACCCACTCTTCAAATCTATCTTCGAGAAGATTGTCGATCCACAGAGCTCATCCAGCATATCATCTAGTCTTGGAATCGGATGCCGATACTTCACAGTGATGTTGTTGATAGCTCGGCAGTCTACACACATCCTCCAGGAACCATCTTTCTTTGGCACCAACAGGACTGGAACCGCACATGGACTCAAGCTTTCTCGAATATGTCCCTTGCTCAGCAGCTCTTCCACTTGCTTCTGCAGCTCCTTAGTCTCTACAGGATTGGTTCGGTATGCTGGCCTGTTAGGTAAGGCTGATCCTGGTACCAAGTCAATCTGATGCTCTATTCCGCGAAAAGGAGGTAGCCCTGGTGGAATTTTGACTGGAAAAACGTCCTTGTATTATTGCAAAATCTCAAACATAGCACTAGGAAGCTCCTGTGAAGGGTTAGTACTAACAAGGGATTCCTTGTACACAAACATAAAAGTAGTCATTTCAGGATCAAAGAGTTTAGAAAATTCACTGTGGTTTATGTAGAGGCTGTTGGCGACTTTCTCCTTCTCCTTGAGCTTCATCTGAATCTGATCTTGGTAAATCTCGGTAGGTGTGAGAGGTAGGAGGGTAATTTTGCGACCTTTGAACTCAAATGAGTGCTTGTTGGTGTAACCGTCGTGTATCACCCTACGATCTGATTGCCACGGTCTGCCTAGCAACACATGACTCGAACCCATGGGAATGACGTCACATAGAATCTCATCTTCATACTTCCCAATAGATAGAGAAACCATAACTTGCTGAGATACGGTCAAGGCCCCACTGTCATTCAACCATTGAAGCTTATACGGTCTTGGATGAGGAATAGTCTTGAGCTGGAGCTTCTTAACCATCTCTTCACTTGCAGCATTAGTACAACTTCCTCCATCTATGATCAGGCTGCAAACTTTTCCTTGAATGAAACATCTCGTATGAAACAGGTTCTCTCGCTGACAAGTCTCTTCAGGTTGACTCTGAACACTCAAAGTCCTTCTGGCAACCAGCATCTCGCCCACAGCAGCAGCTTCTTCCTCTTCCTCTAATTCATATTCGGCCTCTGAATCCTCTTGAGGAACTATCTCTCCTCCCTCATGTAACAAGAAAACCTTCTTGTTTGGCAATCTCGAGAGTAATGTCCCATTCCTTGACATTTGAAACACCTCACATTGCTGATAGAAGTGCCACCTCGAGGCTTGAACTCAGCTTTAGCTTCTTCTCTAACTCCAGTAGAGGGCGGTTTGATGTCTCTGGAGTAAGCTGGCTTGCTGATCTCCTTAGGCTTAGGTACACTAGGCGTGAATGTGGACTTGATGATTCGCCTCTTGACTTGAGATTCCACCAATTCAGCCTTATGCACCATCTCTTGTATATCTGCGAAATCCTGAAGTTCCACCTTGTCTTGAATTTCTCGGTTAAGTCCTCCAAGAAATCTCGACATTACCATCTCTTCGCCTTCTCATAAATCTGCACGAATGAGCAAAGTTTCCAATTCTTGATAATAATCTCGAACAGACTTCGTACCTTGGACGAGGCGCCTGAGCTTGTTGAGTATTTCGCGCTGATGATGGGCTGGAACGAATCTCTTCCTCATCTGGATAACAAACTGATCCCAAGTAGTAATCGGAATTTCTCTAAGGCGGTTTCTGGTGACTCCCAACTGCTCCCACCATAGAAGCGCATACCCATGAAATTCCGAAACTGCAATCTTCACCTTGTTGAGCTCGTAAGTTCCTTGGACCAGAAAATTAGACTCCATCTTCCTTTCCCAATCTAGATAAGCTTCGGGATCATTAGTTCCATGGAAAGGAGGATACTGGATTTTGATGTGACGCAGCTGCTGACGTAGAGGATCATAATCTCGACCATGTCCTCGGCTTCGATCTCGCCTCACAGTTTCTCTGCTATGATCAGAAGCTTCGTCCTCCTCATAGTATTCTGGGTCTGATTCCAGGGTAACTTGATGCCCAGCAATATATTCCTCTCTGCGGTGCTGACGATCTACCCTTGGGCCATCTCGATCTGCACCAGTAGGGTTCCTCCTCGGATTAAACGTAGTCTCTCTGTCCCCAATCTGGCTTCGACTGGACTTAGCTTTAGTCCTGGCTTCGGAAGGTGTTGGGTGGCGTGGAAGTTTCCGGGAAGATCCTATATGCCCTTTACCCTTTGCTAAGCGCATTGCTTCCGAAGGAGTTGGAGTTTGAGACAACTCTCCTCCACTTGCACTGAGGTCTTTGAGCAGATCATTCATCTTCGTCTCAAACTTGTCATTGAGTTGTTCGATTTGTTGTGTGAGCTGAGTTGCTATGGCTTGATTCGCTTCTTTAATTTGTTGAGACATTGCTCGGTTCAGAGCTTCCATCGCCTCAGCCGAAAGCTCCATGGTACCTGAAAATTTTTTTTTTAAAAAAACTCGCAGTAACTTTTTCTAGAAGGAATCACAAAAACAGCAAAACTAAACGCATCATAAAAAAAATTAAAAGATCCCCACGAAATCTAAAAACAAACTTAACGAAACTAATGAAATTTAACGAATTTTTTTTTTTTTTTTTTTTTTTTTAACGAAAACTCTAACTTAACGAAAAAAACGAAAATACACGAAATCTTAACAAATCCTAACTAAAACGAGATCTACCTAAGCGAAAACTAAACACGAAGACTCTCTTAACAACCTAAGCTCGATACGAAAACAATGGATGACCAGATTCGAAAACAATAACAACGATATCTAACCCTAACTAAAAACGAGAACGACTAAAACCCTAGACACGAACCAATGAAGACTCGAACACGATCTAACAAATAACAAAAACAAAAACGAATGATACAGCGATTAAAAGAGAGAAACAGTTCGATGCACACACAACCTAACTCGCTAAGCCCTAATAAGCGAAGCACGATTTCAAAACACAAATTTAGATCAAAATCGAGATTAGGGTTAGAGATTGCTCAGCCTTTGGTTCAGAGTTGGCTCTGATACCACGTGATAGAATCCTAGGTGATTAACTCTGAAGCAAAGGGAAATAGATGCAGCGATATGATGGATAGAAGGAATCAACGAGGCGCTATGGTGGTGGTGGTGACACGATGGTGACTCGAAGTGATGAGAGACGATGGTGGCTGGTGGATCGGATCGATGGTTTGACGATGGTGGCTCGGCGGATCGATGATGATGATGGTGGAGGGATGAGTTCGATGGATATGGTAGAGGATGAGAAGAGAAGATGATGAAATCGATTAGATGATAGGTAGCAGATTTTCTTGTAAGAATCACTTGTAAGAAAATCGAATTCAATGAACTTTTTGAGTCAAGGAATCAAAGCAAACTTTGCTATCTCTTTTACGTTAAAAATTCTAAGCTTCCTAATGACTTAGGCGATTTCTCTATTATATAGACTTAGAGAAATCGCAGCCCTAAAGAAACAAAACTACATGAAGTTTAAATAAAAACAACAGGAAGTTTGATTTAAAATAAAAACAGCGAGGCGTCCCTTCTAATCCTAAGTGGTGCGCCTAAAACAACTAGTGCACAAGTCATTGTGACTTTGCACATTATTACCCATTAGTAACAACTTCTAAGTAACTCGACGTAGCAATGATTTCTGCCTCGTTAAAAACCTTGGAGAAGAACCTCCTTGCCTTCCAAAATCTTCACCAAGGAAAAGAGTACAGAATCATCACCTAAGTTACCTAGTCATTGTTACTGGGTTCTTCATTCTTCAAGATAGAGATGTTGAAGATGTGAGCTCCAGCCTCCTGGTGATCGCTGTCCTCTGTGGCAATGAGTGCGTGAGCCTCCTTAGCCATCTCTCTAGCTCTGGAACGAGTGATCCTGCCAGCTACTTCTAGTTCCTCCTCCTCTGAGCTGGTCACGATCATATCAGAAGGAGGATCTTTTCCTGCAAAAAGCCTTTGAAAATAAGTTAAAGTAAGGAAGTCTAGAACTAAACGGTTTAATGGGGGTTTGGTGGTGTCTTTAAAATGTAAATAACGAAATATTAAAAGAGAATACGGGAATTAAATGACGTAATAACTAAACTTAACAAAAATGACTAAAAATGATAAAAACGGATATTCTAATGCTTTAATGAAAATGAACTAAAAAGGAAAGACAATATTGAACTAAAGCTTAAAGAAAATCGGTGTAAATCAATGGAGAAGAAAGCGTTGGGATTCAGGGAAGTTTTCTCAGGGGTACGAACGATTCAAAACATTGCTAGAGAGGAAATTTTGTAAGATCTTAGCTTAAAATTTTCGAACTGGAGTCACGGACGTATGAATACGCCACTGTCGTGATCATAGATAACCATCTCTCAACCCTGACCAGTAGGTTTCCACTCTGGCCCTAGAAGAGAACAGATGCATTATGTTTAAGACTCGTCATAATTCACAAATCGCCCATAGGTAGGTTTCCACTCTTATGTTTGTTTTGCTCTCCCAAACTAGATCTGATACCTGATGAACACTTTCGTGTCACCAAGCATCTGGATCAGATTTCATGACGCTACTCTCATGCAGTAAAAACGAATTCAGAAGAAAAAGTTCTAAAATTCGGCTCAAAAGCTCATGGAATCCTCAAACATATAAATCCCCATCAAAAATCCCTTAATCCCAACAATAAAACTACTAAGACATAATGAACGAAATCAAAGACATAGTATTAAGAAGTAGAATAGAAATCAAAATTGAAAAAGAAAGAACAAGGGTTCAAGAGAACAAATCTCTCTCTCCCTAAAATCTAAAGCAAAACAAGTATTCTAAAACAACAAGAAAGATAGATGATCATCAATTAGGGTTCCTAAGACATGTATTTATAGTGCTCAAAACCTCTCTGGACGTCACTTAGGGTTTCTCCAAATGAGGGAATCATTGTGGGCTTCAGAAATGGGCTTTTGGGCTCGGAGGTTGAAGGCCGCGGCGGTCGGGAGTGCTCTGACCGCGGGAATGGGTGGTTTGCCGCGGTCGGGATGCTCCTGACTACGGGAAATTGCTTGTTGGCCGCGGGTGGAAGTGTTTGCCGGCTGGTTTACGGGACATCTTGCTCTTCGCGTATCTTTTGATTGAACCGTTGGATTGCCAATCTGTAAAGTGCACTGGAAAGCTGATACTTCCATCTTTAAGGTCTCCAAATTTGAGATGGATTAGACGGTGAGAAGGCCTTCAATCATGGGTGAACTTCTGACGGTTTGACTCTGAGCTGAAATCTGGTTTTCTATCCATTTTGTTAAGCTTTTCCCTAAGTTTCCTGAAAAGAGTCTTGGAACTACAAATATTAGAAAAACGTAATAAAAGTACTTAAAAGCAATTAAAAACATAGAAAAAGTATTTCAAAACGATCCATAAAAGTGGTCAAAATACGGTGTTATCAACTCCCCCAGACTTAAACCTTTGTTTGTCCTCAAACAAAGCAAAAGCCTAAACTGGTTAAGTGAAAACAAAAATAGGGAATGCACAAATCTCATAGACATGAACTCTAAACTAGGACCAAAGATAGTGCATCAATCCACAACTTAGTCTAGAAAATTCTCACCAAAGCACAAGAGATACTAGTCCACTTTTTCCGTCATGCAAAACTTAAACAATCTAAATCTTGTTTCCAGTCAACTAGCTCTCTACATTCATTAAGTTCAATAGTGAGTTCTCATTAAAGACATCATCTAGGGTAGACGGCGTTTGGCATTAAAGGGCTGTTTAAGTAGTGGAGTTAAAGTGTTTCGGGTTACCTGAAGATCTGGAGGATGCAAGATAATATGCAAAACCGCAAGAGAGATAAGGACCTGTTGATGACCACAGTTTTCAGTCATTTCTTCTTGCCAAATGTTGTTGCATAATCCTTCCTCCTTTGTTGTAAACAACTATTCCCCCAGACTTAGATTCTTTCCGGGAATCAGAAAACAATCTCAAAAACTCCATAAAATCAAACTCCAGTTGCCTTGGGACTTAAAATTCGACCTCTCTAGACTCTCTAAGGCTTTTATTTACTTTCTTTTCTTATTTTCGGATTTTCTTTTTTTTTTTTTGGAAAGGAAATGCCTTTTAAAGAGAGAGAGACTAGAGGACGAGATTGTACCAAAATTTGAGTTTTTTCTAAGGCAAACTGAGCTTCCTCTTGTGTTGAATCCTTCCGGGAACTTTTCCGGCAAATCGCAGGTCTCTGTCCTTTGTGACTGAAAACTGCGTCGTTCCTCTTTCTCTCCAACGTTTTTGCACTTATCTGCATATAAGACAATAGAAAACAAGAGTGCATGTGGTTTGAAAGAGGGTTGGTTAAGGTGGGGAACTAGCTAAAGATGAACTAGCCATTCAGGATCAACAGAGAGTGGTAAAAGGATAAAGGAGTCCTGAATGTATGATTCGTTTCCCTGGTCTAATGCTTCAATGAGAAAATTAAGTCCAAATTAAGTCCAAATAAAACAGAGCTAGTGTATCCCTTCATCTAAATCGAAATCATTCAAATTCCTCTGGGGTACTTCGTTTCAAATGTGCTTAGCTACCACCTAGTCTAGTCCTAAATCATGAATGAGCAAGTCACTAGGAACAGTCTAAAGCACACAGTCAACTATCATTGATTCATGTTCACCATTCCCTTTAAAATATATTTTGTTTTGAAAACCGATTTTGAAAAACTTTAAGGAAAATGCAAAAATTTTAGATAATGCAAGACTCATGAAAGAAATGTGGTTAGAAAGGGATGAAATCCTCCCCCAGACTTAAATCACACTGTCCTCAGTGTGAAACAAGTCAAGATTGGATGAGAAAATGCATAGATAATCGAATTGGTAAGGACAAAGAGAACTTACCTGGATCCGGGATGCTGGTGGAGATGAACCGGATTCATTCGAAGGGGTTTGGGAAGGTGATTAGGTGGTGATGAAGGTGGTGGAGGGTGATGAATGAGGTGGAGGGTGATTGGTGAGGTGAAATGGGGTGAAATGGGTGGTTTGGGTCGGGTTTGGATGTCAACGACCAAGTGCCGCGGTCAGGGGCTGCACTACCGCGGCAACCAAGCGCTTGGCCGCGGTCAGAACTACGCGACCGCGGTCGATGATGGGTTTCCCGCGGTCCGAACACCTGCGACTGCGGGGGCTTATATCGCGGCCTCTTCCTGCTTCTCCTTGGTTCCTGCTGGGCCGAGCAGTCAGGTACCATCCTTCTTTTTGGTCTTTTCGGGTTTTTTGATTTTTTTTGGCTTTTTTTGTTTTATAAGAAACACCTGAAACTAAGAAAAAGAAAAAGATCAAAAGAAAAAGAAAGAAAAATCCTAAAGAAAACAATACCTAAATGGGTTGCCTCCCATTAAGCGTTTTTGTTTTAAGTCGTTTAGCTCGACTTTTGGTGTTGGACGTGACTTATTCCAATGAAGAAGACCTTGTCCTGAGACAAGTCTTTTTTGACATCTCCTTGCATTGCTTAGCAGGTTTTTCGTCACTCCAAAGTTCTTCTTCAAACTCTTCTGCTGCAGAACGTTTTCCTGCTTTGCTGTTGTATGGAACAGCTTCTATGAAGACGTCTTTGTCGATATTAGCAAATGAAATCCTCCGGTTTGGCCAGTCCATTATAGCTCCGAAAGTTGCTAGAAAAGACCATCCCAGAATCACTGGATAAGTTGCATCTCTCGTCTCGACAATGTAGAAGTCGACAGCACTATGCAATCTCCTATTCTCAAAGGAATTTCATGAGCTATTCCTTGAGGTGTTGCATTTGAATCATCAGCTAGGCTAATCTTTGCTCTAGTCCTGCGCAGGTGTTTGATACCAAGTCTCAAAGCAATTGCCTTGGACATCATGTTAAGACAAGCTCCAGAATCACATAGCACGTTTTTAAACATTTCTCCTGTAACAGAACAAGAGATAAGAAACTGACCTGCAGTCTTGACCTTATGGAGAATTCAAACTTGCCTTTCTCTGTAGGTGTTGGCTGGTGTCTCAAACGCAGAATAGGATTCACAAAAGAAAGCTGCAGCGTCATATTCAATGATTGAATCAATGTATGGCATCTTTATCTCGCTGCACGTCTGGTCTTCTTGGATTGAAGAATCAGCTGAATCTTCAACACATTCCTTTGCCATCATACAAGGTAATGATTCATGCCAATCTGGTTCTTCATCTGAAACTTGGTTTTCTTCTTCCTGAGTTGCTTTTGTAGGTGCTGGAGGCTGAAGTTGGGACAGAAGGTGTATTATTTTCCTCTCAAAACCCGGTGGTGCATCTGAACGACCAACTCCCGCGGTCAGAGGAGTCGCGACCGCGGGGAACAGGATCTTGGCCGCGGTCGGAACACTCGGACCCGCGGCTCCGGATGAAATCTGCTCATAGTCCGTCTCTTCCTTCTGGTACTTGATACGGACCTCTCCAGCTTCTTTATTGGGTAGACTAGCATCATATGAACTCATACCCGGGTGTTGTTGTGCATCTTCATCAGGATCTTTGGGAGATTTCTTAGAAAACCTCTCAATTTGCTCAATGTTGGGCATCTGCTCCATTCTTGCATCAATCTCACGTGCTTTGAGCTCGAGTTTGTTCAGCCTGTGCTCGATCTCTTGCAACTCTTCGTCTGTCTTCTCTCTATACCAGGAGGTGGACTCTCTGACTTCTTTAATCTCCTGTTTTGATTCAACAATATCACTTGAGTTTTGTATGATGTCATACCCTTGTCTTGTCTGCTCTGTTGCGACTTGGTGGATCATTCCAGCTAGTGTTTGTGAGTCCTTGTGGGTTTGCTCTTCCAAAACTCGAACATGATTGGCCATATCATCGAGTTTTTTGTTGAACTCTTCAGAGATTGAATCAATTTTCTTGAGCAGGGTGTTCTCGGTGAGAATCTGCTGATCAAGGAACTGGTTTATCATTCCCTCGAGGCGTCCCAAACGTCTGCTGATCCTCAAGTTGTCCTCTTGCTGATTAGGGTCCTGAAGTGGAGGATTATAGGCGTGTGGCTCGAAGTAGGTTGGAGGAGGGCCATCAGGATCTTCCCGGCGTCGAACAATCTCTCTGCGCCGGTGGTAAGGGTGGTTTTGCTGGCTGTATCGATCCATGTAGCTAGGATTTCGGGCTTGGTGTTCTTCTCTACGTCTGGTGGCTTGAGGAGTGTTATAGAAACCTTCCTCATAGTGTATATTTCGATTTATAGGATCCATATCTTCTGAAATGGAAACAAAATAACCGAAAAATGGAAAGTTGCAACAAAGGGGGTTCTAGAGTCGATTTACTAACCTTTCTCGGGGTTTTGTAGAAAAGAAAACGCGTGCCTTCCCCGGCAACGGCGCCAAAAACTTGATGTGTGGTGTTGAGTGGGTTGTCAAGTTTTACCCTAATTGAAATCAATAGCCGCAAGTGCACAACTGATCAATTGTAGTACTTAGGGATCGAATCCACAGGGAAGGAGGATCTTTTCCTGCAAAAAGCCTTTGAAAATAAGTTAAAGTAAGGAAGTCTAGAACTAAACGGTTTAATGGGGGTTTGGTGGTGTCTTTAAAATGTAAAAAACGAAATATTGAAAGAGAATACGGGAATTAAATGACGTAATAACTAAACTTAACGAAAATGACTAAAAATGATAAAAACGGATATTCTAATGCTTTAATGAAAATGAACTAAAAATGAAAGACAATATTGAACTAAAGCTTAAAGAAAATCGTATAAATCAATGGAGAAGAAAGCGTTGGGCTTCAGGGAAGTTTTCTCAGGGGTACGAACGATTCAAAACATTGCTAGAGAGGAAATTTTGTAAGATCTTAGCTTAAACTTTTCGAACTGGAGTCACGGACGTATGAATACGCCACTGTCGTGATCATAGACAACTATCTCTCTCAACCCTGACCAGTAGGTTTCCACTCTGGCCCTGGAAGAGAACAGATGCATTATGTTTAAGACTCGTCATAATTCACAAATCGCCTATAGGTAGGTTTCCACTCCTATGTTTGTTTTGCTCTCCCAAACTAGATCTGATACCTGATGAACACTTTCGTGTCACCAAGCATCTGGATCAGATTGTAGTTCATGACGCTACTCTCATGCAGTAAAAACGAATTCAGAAGAAAAAGTTCTAAGATTCGGCTCAAAAGCTCATGGAATCTTCATCGAACATATAAATCCCCATCGAAAATCCCTTAATCCCAACAATAAAACTACTCAGACATAATGAACGAAATCAAAGACATAGTATTAAGAAGTAGAATAGAAATCGAAATTGAAAAAGAAAGAACAAGGGTTCAAGATAACAAATCTCTCTCTCCCTAAAAGCTAAAGCAAAACAAGTATTCTAAAACAATAAGAAAGATAGATGATCATCGATTAGGGTTCCTAAGACATGTATTTATAGTGCTCAAGACCTCTCTGGACGTCACTTAGGGTTTCTCCAAATGAGGGAATCATTGTGGGCTTCAGAAATGGGCTTTTGGGCTCGGAGGTTGAAGGCCGCGGTCGGGATGCTCCTGACCGCGGGAAATTGCTTGTTGGCCGCGGGTGGAAGTGCTTGCCGGCTGGTTTACGGGACATCTTGCTCTTCGCGTATCTTTTGATTGAACCGTTGGATTGCCAATCTGTAAAGTGCACTGGAAAGCTGATACTTACATCTTTAAGGTCTCCAAATTTGAGCTGGATCAGACGGTGAGAAGGCCTTCAATCATGGGTGAACTTCTGACGGTTTGACTCTGAGCTGAAATCTGGTTGTCTATCCATTTTGTTAAGCTTTTCCCTAAGTTTCCTGAAAAGAGTCTTGGAACTACAAATACTAGAAAAACGTAATAAAAGTACTTAAAAGCAATTAAAAACATAGAAAAGTATTTCAAAACGATCCATAAAAATGGTCAAAATACGGTGTTATCATGATTCCCCTTCCTTTGGTGTGTATCCAGGAGGCAAATTCATGTAAATTTCTTCATCTAACTCTCCATTTAGAAATGCATTTGAGATGTCAAGTTGATGAAGACTCCACTTCTTTGCTGCAGCAACAGCTAGCAATGTTTTAACTGTTGTCATCTTGGCTACAGGAGAGAATGTATCCACAGAGACTATTCCTTCCTGCTGAGTGTATCCTTGGCAACCAATCTCGCTTTGTATCTCTCCAGACTACCATCAGCATTGAGTTCAACTTTATAAACCCATTTACAACCGATAGAGTGTTTATTTGGAGGTAATGAGACAATCTCCCATGTTGCAGTACCCTCCAAAGCCTTTAATTCCTCATTCATAGCCTTGATCCAATCCGTAGACTTCTTGGCTTGAGTAAAAGAACTTGGTTCAGGGTATTTAGTCACAGAACAAATGAAAGCTCTATAAGGGTCCAAGACACTATCATATGTCATGTAAGAGGATAGAGGATACTTTACACCAGATGTTGTTAAGTTGCAGTAGTAGTCATTCAGATAAGCCGGTTTTGCAGAAGTTCTTTTTTGGCTTATTGGTTCTGAGACATTTGCACATAGTGAAGTATCCTCTTTAATTTGTAGATTTAACATCAGTACTGTCAAAGATATCTGGTGAAGAATCTGAATCACCATCACTTAGAGGAAATATGGTTTCATGAAAAACCACATTCCGAGAGATGGGAATGGTTCGAGTTTCCAAATCCAGAAGCTTGTAGCCTTTGTACCCAGAGGGATAGCCAAGAAAATACACATGGCCTTGCTCTTGGTTGAAATTTGTGTCTGTTCTTAGAAGATGTTGAACTGTAGCACAATGAACCAAAAACACGAAGACCAGAGTAATCAGGCTTCTTAGAAGTAAGGACTTCGAATGGGGATTTGGTATGAAGAAGTGGAGTAGGTAAACGGTTGATTAAGAAGACAGCTGTAAGCACACAGTCACCCAAAAACTCTAAGGGAACTTTGGCTTGAAACATTAGCGATCTTGCTACATTCAAGATGTGTTGATGCTTCCTCTCAAACCACCGAATTCTGCTCTGGAGTTTCTGGGCATGAATGGTAAGAGACAATGCCTTTCTATCTGAACAGAATCCCAAATTTTAATTCTGGAGCATTATCAGAACTAACCCCTTTCACCACTGCTTTGTATTGAGTCTCGATCATTTTCAAGAAATTAGGGAACACTTGAAGAACCTCTGACTTTGTTCTAAGCAGAGATACCCAAGTGATCTGAGTATGATCATCCTTCATAGTGAGGAAATGACGATAGCCTTCTGCAGTGGGTACTGAAAAAGGTCCCCAGATATCAATGTGCAGAAGTTCAAAAGCTTGACTACGAATGTTGTTCTCAGAAAGAAAAGACAGGTGCTTTTGTTTGGGAAGAGAACAAATGGCACAGTGAAAAGGTCTTTTATTTCTTTCTTTGATTCCAAGTACATTTGCGAGACAATCAGATTTAGACAAAGAGGGCTGCCCTAATCTATTGTGCCACAATGTAGAATCAAGAACAACATTCGCAGAAAAGGAGCCAAGCTGTGAAGAACTAGCATGAAGAGACGCCATATCTAGGACATATAAGTTGGAGACTTGTTCACCTTGACCAATCATCAGCCCCTTGGTATGATCCTGTATTATGCATGAATCTTCATCAAAAGTAACTCTATAACCCATATCCTTGGTGCGTTGACTTACACTCATGAGGTTCAGTTGAAAGTCAGGTATATAGAGAACATTGTTCAACACTAGCTGTTCATTCAACTGAATTCCTCCAATACCTGCGATTTTTACACCTAAACCAGTCGGGAGTGTAACCAAGGAGTTCACTGCATCATTCAAACTCATGAACAGACTTTTATCGTGTGCTACATGATGAGTAGCCCCACTGTCTATTATAAGGACTTAGAAGATAATACATTACCAGTAGTTCTAAAAATTCCAACAAACAAAGTGTAGAGGAAGAGAAGGCCATACCGGGTAATGCAGAGATGGTTCCCCCTGAAGTGGAGGCCATGTTTGTGTCCTGAGTAGTTTGGAGTGTGTTGAAGTACGCAATGACGCTTTGGATTTGGTCTTTAGTCATGAATTTTGCCATATCTTCGAGCTTTGCATCAGGAGATTCAGTTGTTAATGCTATTTGAGCAACAACAGGTTTAACCGAGGTTGGAGTAGACTGCTTCTCATAGGAGCTAGTCTTCTCTGGTTTAGTCTTGTGCTTGAAGCCTGGAGGATATCATTGATTCGATAGCACTTGTCAACCATATGTCCCGTGTAGCCACAGTGAGAACAAATTGGTCGTGATTGTTGCTTTGAATTGTTGTAAGAGGTTTGAGCAGCATTCACAGATGGTTGCAACTGATCAGAAGTTGAGATATTGACTGCAGATGCATTACCAACTGGTGCAATGTTGTGTTGACTATGGTCTTGATCCAGAAGGTTGTAGATCTCAGAGAGAGCAGGAACATGCTTTTTCATTATGATCTGGCTTCTAATGGTGGCATATGATTCATTCAAGCCGGCCAGAAACTTAATGACACCCGCATGGTCTGCTTTTTCATTATGAATTGGCTTCTAATGGTGGCATATGATTCATTCAAGCCGGCCAGAAACTTAATGGCACGCACATGGTCTGCTTTCTTCTCCATAGCCTGACAACAATCACAGTTTCGACATACTTTTACACAATCAGCTCCATCTAACTCGTTCCAAAGAGTCTTTAAAATTGTATAATAGGTGGAAAGATCCATTGTTCCCTGTTGAAGAGACCATATCTGTTGGGATAATTGATATGATCTTGGGAGGTTTGTAATATGAAAACGAGTCAACAGATCATTCCAAGTCTCAGATGCATCATTGAACATAGGATGCTTTTGTAGATCTGCTTCGAAACAGAGTTTAAGATCCAGGATTTTACCATCGAGTTGCATCTAGACCAGATTCTAAACAAGCGATCTGTTTCTAAAGGTCTCGAGATGGATCCATCTATAAACGCAAGTTTATTCTTCGCATCTAATGCTATAGTCATAGCAATTCGCCAATCATCATAGTTGGAACCATCTAAAACTTCAGAAATAATAGAAAGTCCAGGATTATCACCATTTGTGAGATAGTATGGCGAGTGAATACTATCTGGTGACTCGTTTTGGAAGATCGGAGCTATTGGTGACGACAGAGCAATCGGAGATGAGTCTTCGCGATTTGCAGTTCTTCGAGGTGAAGATGTTGCTCAGACTGTGCACGACCAACTTTGCGACTGATCACCATCGTTAAAAGCTTGATTCGCAGCAGAATAACCGTAAATCAAGAAGCGGATATCGATTTAAAGGCGGAATAACTGGAAAAATCGATTGGAAGATGATTCAACAGCGGAATGACCAGTGAATCTAAGTCGAAGAAAGAAGAAAACGAACAAAGATCGGGCGAAATTTTGATTTCTCACCGCTCTGATACCATAACAGAAGAAAGAGACGAAGATAGAAAAGAGACGATGAACATTCTGTTATTCTCATCTTATCTTATACTAATAAAAGTTGAAGTTAAATGCTTCTAAGGATGTCCACATAAGATTTAAAAGGTTAATTTTATTGGTCCATATCAGCATTCAAAATTAAGGAAAATTTACAAATTCTAATATTATATTATTGTTGAATAAAGAAATTAAGAAAATTTACAAATTCGAATATTATTGCTGGATAAAGAAATTCTGTATAATTTTTTATTGGTCCACCTCAATATTGAAAATTAAAAAGTTTCTAAATTCGATTATTGTTTTTAAAAATTATTAAAGATAAAGAAATTATATACAAACTTTATATTAAGAACAAAAAAACTAAAATAAATCATATTTAAAAGGAAATTTTAAATTTAAATTATATATATACACACATATTTAAAAACTTTTACATTAGCATCCAAATTTTTGTCACATAACTATAATAAATTTCAAGTTTTTTTTCTCTGTATGCAACCATTTCAAATTAAAAAAAAAACAAAAAATAGAGTTAGATTTCACTAAAAATTGAGTCATTACAATGTAAAAGAACCAACTTGATTAAACTATATGTTTAACTATAATGAAAGAAGATATAAACAAAGCCATTACAAGCTCCTTTAATATTGAAAAAGAGACCGTAAAATCTCCAAAGCTTGGCCACCAAATTTGAAAAAAAATGATAAATTTCAAGCAATCCGAGAAACATGTCAAGTGATTGATACTTGATACTTTTGAAAAACGAAGCACTTAAAATAGAGAAAGAGATTCCATCATTAAGACGAAGGAGACTGAGGTATCCGAGAAATTTGTTTTGAAATAACATGGCATCATATGGAGTTTTAACAATCTAACCTTAACCGAAAAGGTAACAGTTAGCTGACCAAGCAACATCCGAACGGTAAACCTCAAAACAAGGAGGAGAGACCAAAATTATGACACTTTTGAAAAACAAAGCACTAAAAATAAATAAAGAAGTTTTGTCATTAAGACAAAGACTGAGGTATCCGAGGAAGATTTATGAAATAAAATGACATCTGATGGGGTTTTAACAACCTAACGTTAACCACAAAAGTAACAATTAGCTGACCAAACAGCATCCGAATACATTCGGTAAGCCTCAAAACAAGGAAGAGTGACCAAAAATCATTTGCCTCGTGTGGGATCTTCCAGCTTTGATTTCTAAATCTATTATTAAAAAAGTTAAAGTTATATGCCTCTAAAAATGTCCACATACGATTTAAAATTTCAATTTTATTGGTCTACATCAATATTTAATATTAAAAAAATTCTATATTTTAAAATTATATTATAAACAAAAACATATATTTATAGAAAAATAAAAATTAAAGTTATATGCTTCTAAGGACATCCACATAAGATTTCAAAAGTCAAATTTATTAGTGTACATCCAAAACTAAAATTAAAAAGTTTATAAATTATAAAATCACATTGCTAATACAAAACAATATAAGGAAAAATTGTTAATTAAAATTATTTTATTGTTAATAACAGTTAAAACTATATTATTTTCAAGGCATCCACATCAGAATTTAAAAATTAAATTTTATTTGTATATATCAAAATTGTAAATTTAATAAAGTTTCATAATTCTATTATTATGGTTAAGAAAATAAATTAAAGAATAAATAAATCTCTATAAACAAAAATAAAACAACATGCTATTAAAATTTTCAGTATCACTGCTTAAGTAAAAAATTTTAATTTATTATCTATAAAAATATATGCTACTTATACAAGTTTAAGTAACTTGATTTTAAGGCTTTTCACGTAGAATTTTAACTAATAATTATGATTTGTATTAATTTAATTTTTTCACATATGCAAAATATATTTTCACATAATCTCATGTAATATATTACGCAAAAATGATCGAAAAAATTACATTGTGTATATTCGACTTAGAATTGCAATAGATTAATATAAAAGTTTTTAGTTTTGAGTTCTTTAATTTGTTATTTATTTTCCTAAATCTCTATGTATCAAATTGTATCAGCTTTGCCTACTTAATTATAATTAGATGAAATAAGAATGAATGTGATGAAATTGAATATAATCATACAAAAATCATTAAAATAAATAAATATGATCTATTCATTGAAAAAAAGATAATACAAGAATAAAAATGAATATGATAATTTAAAAAATGCAATCTTATTGGAAGAGATGACGTATAATCATTGAAAAATTATTCAAACGTTTATACAACCAGTTGACAAAGATATATTTAATTAACAAATTTTGTGTGATTTAATTATTTTATATTCAACTATTATTTTGGTTTCAAATTAAAGTTGTTATTAATCTTAAAGCAAATATTTATTTATTAGTTTGTTTTTAAAATTAATATAACAAAATAAAAATTTGTATCAATTAAACAAGAGAAGAAAAAATATTAAATATTAAATTTTATTAAATTTTATTATTTTTAAAGAAGACATATATAATTGGAATAAAACTGAAAATGATGAAAAACAATTATCTTCATGATTTAAAAAATGAATGTATAATATTTTATCTTCATGTTAATTTTATGTTTAGAAAGTACTTTTTGATTAATATGTAAAAAATTTAGTTGGTTCGGGTATATTAACTTATAAGTGTTTGACCAAATAATATGTTTTTGAAATATGACATATTGTATATATATTTAAAACACAACCGTTACAATCTCAAAATTTACATAAAAATTATTCGATTAACACCATAATATTTGTAGTATATTATTAAAATATTAATATAGAAAATTTATATCTTAATAAATATAATTAATTGCATATAATTTTTATTAACAAAAATATATACACACACATTTACAGACTCTTATATTAGCATCCAATTTTTTCACATAAAAATAATAATTTTTAAGTTTTTTTCCTTTCTGTGTACAACCATTTCAAATAAAAAAAACAAAAAAATAAAGTTAAGTTTTACTAAGAAATGAGTCATTATAACGTAAAAGAACCAATTTGACTAAACTATATGTTTAACTATTAGTTAAGTTACAAAAAAATATATATGATGAAAGAAGATATAAACAAACTACTACAAGCCGCTTTAATTTTAGAAAAAGACCATAAAATTTTTAAATTTGGCCACCGAATTTGAGAAGAATGATAAATTTCAAGCAATCCGAGAAAATTGATACTCGAGTTTTTGAAAACAAAGCACTAAAAATAGAGAAAGAGATTCTATCATCAAGAAGAAGGTGACTAAGGTATTCAAGAAAGTTTTATTTAAATAACATGGTATTTGATGGGGTTTTAACAACCTAACTTTAATCACAAAGGTAACAATTAGCTAACTAAACAACATCTAAATACATTTGGTAAATCTCAAAACAAGGAAGAAATATCAAAATCACTTGCCGCAACGGGATTTTTGTGGGATCTTCCAGCTTTGGTTTCTTAATTTATTATTAATAATTAAAGCTATATGCCTCTAAGAATATCCACATATGATTTCAAGTTTAATTTTATTGGTCCGCACTAAAATTATTAATTAAAAATTATAAATTTTAAAATTATATTGTTAACAAAAAATATATTTCTAGAAAAATAAAAATTGAAACTATATGCCTCTAAGGACATTTACATAAGATTTAAAAGATCAATTTTATTAGCTCACATCAAAAATTAAAATTAAAAAGTTTCTAAATTATAAAATTATATTGTTAATACAAAATAATATAATTAAAATTATTTTTTCACTAATAACAGTTAAAGCTATATTATTTTCAAGGCATCCATATCAGTATTTAAAAATTTAATTTTATTCATATATATTAAAATTGTAAATTAAAAAAGTTTCCTAATTCTAATATTAAAAATTAAGAAAATAAGTTTTTTAAAAAAATCTCTGTTAACAAAAAAAGCCAACATGATATCAAAATTTCTATTATCATTATTTAAGTTACAAAATTAATTTATTATCAATAAAAAAATATATACTACTTATACAAGTTTAAGATACTTGATTCTAAAGTTTTTCACATAGAATTTTAAATAACTAATAATTATAATTTATATTCATCTAAATTTTTCACATATGCAAAACATATTTTCAAATAGTAACATATAATATACTATGCGAAAGTGATAAAAAAATTACATTTTGTATATTCAACTTGGAATTGCAATAGATTAATGTAAAAATTCTTAGTTTTGAGTTGTTCAATTTATTATTTTATTTTTATATTTGAATGTATTAAATTATACTGATTTTGCATACTTAATTATAATTAGAAGAAGGGAGAATAAATATGATAAAATTGAATATAATCATATAAAAATCATTAAAATAAATAAATATAATATATTCATGGAAAAACAGATATAACAACAATAAAAATGAACATGATGAAAAAAAATTTATAATTAATTATTGAAAAATTATTTAAAAGTTTACAAAACCAATTGAAAAAATATATATTTAATTCACAAATTTTGTTTGATTTTATTCATTTCATATTCAACTATTGTTTTGATTTCAAAGTTAAAGTTGTTATCAATCTCATAGCAAATTTTGTATTTCTTAATTTATTTTTAAATGAATATATCAAAATAAAATTTGTATTGGTTAAACAAGAGAATAAAAAGATTAAATTTTCAATTTTATTATTTTTAATTATTTTTAAAATACAGATATATAATGGAAATAAAAGTGAAAATGATTAAAAAATTATCTTCTGGATTTAAAGAAGTTAATGTATAATATTTGATCATTATATCAATACTATGTTTAAAAGGTAGCATTTGAATCTTGACTAAAAAAAAGTAGCATTTGATTATTTTATACAAATTTTAGTTGGTTTGAGTATATTAACTTATAAGTGTTTGATCAAATAATACATTTTTGAAATATGACATATTGTATATAGATTCAAAACAAAACCGTTCAAAACCTCACAATTTCCATAAAAAGTTATTAGATTAACACCATAATACTTTTAATATATTATTAGAACACTAATATATAAAATTTATATCTTAATAAATATAATTGTTTGTATAAAATTTTTATCAATAAAATACTCACGCGTACCGTGAGCGAAAAATCTAGTCTTATACTAATAAAAGTTGAAGCTATATGCTTCTAAGGGTGTCCACATAGGATTTGAAAGAGCAATTTAATTGGTCCACATCATCATCCAAAATAAGGAAAATTTATAAGTTTTTAATATTATTGCTGAAAAAAAGAAATTAAGAAAGTTTACAAATTCTAATTTTATTGCTGAATAAAGAAATTCTGTATAAATTTTTTATTGGTCCACCTAAAATTAAAAAGTTTCCAAATTCTATTATTGTTTTTAAAAATTATTAAAGATAAAGAAATCTTACATAAAATTTCTATTAATAATAAAAAAACCTAAAATAAATAATATTAAAATAGGAGACCATAAAAACTCCAAAGTTTGACCACCAAATTTGAGAAAAATGATAAATTCTAAACAATCCGAGAAACATGTCAAGAGATTGATACTTGACACTTTTGAAAAACGAAGCATTGAAAATAGAGAAAGAGGTTATGTCAT
This sequence comes from Eutrema salsugineum, assembly GCF_000478725.1. Classification (NCBI taxonomy): domain Eukaryota; kingdom Viridiplantae; phylum Streptophyta; class Magnoliopsida; order Brassicales; family Brassicaceae; genus Eutrema; species Eutrema salsugineum. The sequence goes on along the minus strand of NW_006256547.1, from coordinate 7,981,403 downwards.
TAAGACGAAGGAGACTCAGGTATCCAAGAAAGATTTTTGAAATAACATGACATTTGATGGAGTTTTAACAACATAACTTTAACCACAAAGGTAATAATTAGCTGACCAAACAGCATCTAAATACATTCGGTAAACCTCAAAACAAGGAGGAGAGACTAATATTGTATCATGATACTTTTGAAAAACAAAGCACTCAAAATAGAGAAAGAGATTCTTTAGATGGTGTCCACAGAGGATTTTAAAAGGTAATTTTATTGGTTCACATCAATATTTAAAGGGAGAGTTTCAGATTTAACCTGAATTTTAAAGTCAAACACCAAACTAACCCTTTTTTTTCTCTCTCCAACTTTTGTCATTTTGTCACAATTTTATCCTTCCCACTCAAACTATTAACGAAAATGCCATTATACATCTATTATTTCGATTTTTTTTTAATTTGGTTAAAGTCTCCTTGGACCTTCTAAAGACCTTTTAATTACGAGAATGCCATCTTTTTCAATTTCTTCAACCACCATGAACAACCATGAAAATGGAATAAATGCTTCTCAACCAATTTTAAAGCTGTAATAAGTAAATATTTGAGCTCATTCACTCATGACCTTCCTCATTCTTTCATAATTTCTTCTCCAAAACATCTGGGCTAAGTTACAATGCCAAAAGTCATGCATTTTTGGTGATTTCTGGTTACTTGACATCTAGGTTGTTTATTTTCGGTGAAATCCTGAGTTCTGGGTGCTTAAAAGAACCGTAGACGAGCTCAATTTTGTTAAAGGTAATCGTCGCACTTCAATTTCTCCACATTTCAGTTTTCATATCGCGAAAGTAGACTTCTCGTGAAGTATACTGAAATCTACTAGTCAACATAAGGTTATTTTTGCAATTGACTTTTAAAAGTAGACTTCATTAAAATACACGAGAAGTCTACTCGATATCCTTTGAAAACAAAAAAAAAGCCTAGTAGACTTCATTTGAAGGCTTAAGAAGTCTACGAAAGAAAAGAGGTTATTTTTGTAGTTGACCATATTTTGACTATTTAATATAGACTTCCTTATGAAGTCTACTGTTTACCTCCATAAGAAGTCTACGTTTAAGTTACTTTTGTAGTTTGACCAAAAAAGTATAAGTCTTTTTAGTGTTTGACTGCAGTTTTTTAAAAAATAAAAAATTCAAAAAATTCTGAAATCCTTCAGTAGACTTCCCAAAGAAGTTTAAAAACTGTAGAATTCTTTGGGAAGTCTACTTATATTTTTCAGTCAAACTTAGAAGAAATCTTTTTTTGAGTAGACTTCACAGTGAAGTCTACTCAAAAATTTCAATTGCAAAAATAACCTATTTTTCGGTAGACTTCTATTGAAAAAGTAAACTGTCAGAGAAGTCTACTCTTACATGAAGTCTACAATAGAAGTCTACTTTGTTAGTCAATGCATCGGTCAAATGCTAAAGTAACCTTTTTGGCCGGAAGTCTACTGAATGAAAAGTCAACGAATTGGTCAATTGCAAAAATAACATGTTTTTTAGTAGACTTCTTTAGTAGACTTCACTATGAAAAAGTAGACTTCTCCTCCAGTCTACGTTTGAAGTCTGCTGTAAAAGTCTATTTATTGCAGTTTTTTTAAAAACGCGTTTTAGGCAAATTTATAAAGTATTTTTTAAATTTTTTGAATTAGAAATGTTTTTTAGTAAGTGATTGAACTACCCAGTGAAATTTATTTCATTTCATTCGATATTTATTGTTGAATCAGAAGTTTTGATTTTTAAGCTACTTAGTTTATCAAAGTAGACTTCGTCGTGTAGTCTACTGATGTAGTCTGCATATGAAGTCTGCACATGAAATCTCCAAACAAAGTCTCTTATATAAAAAATTTGTATCTTATGTGTTTGCAATAATTTGGTTCCTATTTTTGTTTGCTAGTATGGTTTATTTGTGTAAATTATTACAAGAATATTTCAAATACCTGTTGTTAATCTTATGTGTTTATTTTTTTTAACTCTTTTTTTTGTTCTTTGCTTCTTCAATCTAGTTTTTACCATATTCTAGCTCTGTTTGTTTTTAAAACAGACAAAAGTTTTTAAAGACAATAGTCCAAATTTTTTAAGTATGTTGGACTAGATTATTTGTCTTTCGTCTCTTATTATCAAATACACAGAATAGTTTGACTTGGTTTTGGTTTGATTGAGGGCGTATAAGTTTTTGTTTTGTAAGAGTGTTATTGCTTTGTCTCTGAAATTGTGAATCTCTGAAATAATTTTTGTGAAAAATCCTCTATTTGTATGTTATTTCTAAAATTGAAATTTCCTGATTTTAAAGTAGCTGATCATGAAGCCATGTGAGTCTTAAAAAGAATACAAAGGTTGTGTCAACGAATTTTACTCATATGATTTCAATACAGTGTAATGAAAGAATCAAAATTATCAATAAAAAAAGCAGGCCTTGATCGAGATAACAAGCAGCTGCAGGATCCTTAAGGCAGAATAACGATCAGCCAGAATGAGAGATTATGTAGCATCTTTCCTTGCAACAACACCACAACAGAAACTGTCATCGAGCAGTATCAAATCCACCCTGAATCAGAGAGAAAGAAATGTTATATCATACACCTGAACAATTATAATAAAAGAACCAAAAACCAACCAGTAATGAACACTAGATCAGGGGTAAAAATGCAAGAGAAAATATGCTAAAGCAATGTAAAGTGTCACTAAATTGACATCCAATTTGATTAGCTATGCACAAAAAGAAAGGAGATTGTGACTTTAAATCCCCATGGGTTTGATAAAAGCTTCTAAGCAGTGGAAACAAAATGAGAAATTTCAGAAAACTAAAAGCAATCATAATAAATAAAAAAAGGAACATACTTCAGCCAAACAGGGAATCCTCTCGTCATTGCAAAGAAAACAAAAACAGCTTTAGAGTTCAGGAATAAAATCTGTATAGATATATATAGAGTCCATTGAATCAAAATTAAATAAAAGAAGGTCACAGGAAGTTTGGTTATTACCTGAATCACGTCGATTCGTCCATCTTTTGCCTTCTTAATCAAATCTTCCCACATCTACAAAAACGAAAATTGATAACTTTTAAAACCCAGAAACCTAATACCGATTTCATAAAAAATATATAAAACAGCCCAAAAAAGAAAGAAATTTAATGTCTTGAGTTAAACCCAACAAATAAAATTGATTTGAAATAGAACTCACATGAAGAAACCGAAGAAAAACGAAGGAGAAACTGAACAAAATTTCAGATCTTCGTCTTTAAAACACAACGCCTCCTGAATCTCTCCCTCAGCGCATCCTCTGAGAAATCTACAGCAAAACCAAAAGAAGCTTGCTTTTAACTCTTTCAAGCTAGGGTTTCAGGAAATATAGAATAGAAAGAAAGAGAGAGAATCGAAGAACCTGTCCATGGGTATTAGTAAATACCACCGGTTTACTTGTATAATATTTAATTCCGATTTAAATTAGTTGGTTTAGTGTTTATTCAGATGTATATATAGACCACCGGTTTACTTGTAAATCGTTTTCTCTTTGAGGAAGTGAATAACAGAATTTCATCATAATCATGAACTCGTTTTCTCTAATTGGTATCAGAGCAATATCTGCTCATCTCTCTGATTCGCTTCTTTTCTAATCGATTTTGTCTCTTTTTTCACCGTTTAATCGACGATTTGATCTCGGATTTGTGGTTATTCGAACTCGGAAGCTTCACATTTGCTCCATCTTTCTTCGATCCAATTTCTGAGCTCAGATCTTCATTCATGGCGAAACAAGGACGAAAACTAAGGAATCGCTCACCGATTTCTACCAGATCTGAAGCGGATATCTCCGCAACGAAGTATAATGCTGGATCTTCTTCTCCAGCTGAGCCGGAAGTCATTGCGATATCGAATCCTCACGGATCTGCGAATCGCGGTATTTCTGGTACGAATACGAACGGCTTGGAATCCTTTGATAATGTTCATAGTCCATACTTCCTTCATTCCGCTGATCATCCTGGTCTATCTATAGTCACTCATACTCTTGATGGTTCGAACTACAATAACTGGTTTATTGCGATGAGGATAAGTCTCCATGCGAAGAACAAACTTGCGTTCGTAGATGGATCTCTTCCTAGACCAGATGAATCTGACAGTTTGTTCAAAATATGGAGTCGGTGCAATAGTATGGTTAAATCTTGGGTGTTGAATGTGGTTAGTAAGGATATCTATGATAGTATCCTTTACTGCGAAGATGCGGCTGAAATGTGGACAGATCTGCATTTGCGCTTTCGTGTGAATAATCTGCCACGGAAATATCAACTGGAACAAGCTATCTACACATTGAAACAAGGTCATCTTGACTTGTCTTCTTACTATACGAAGAAGAAGACATTGTGGGAACAACTTTCCAACACTAAGACTCATTCAGCTAAAAGATGCAACTGTGATTATGCAAAGGAGTTGTTGGATGAAGCTGAAACTAGTAAGATCATTCAATTTCTGATGGGGCTGAATGACAACTTTGCTAACATCCGTGGTAATATTCTGAATATGAGACCTCGCCCTAGTTTACCTGAGATTTATAACATGCTGGACCAAGATGAAAGCCAGCGTTTGGTTGGCATGAACAACCGTGTTGCTCCTGCACCAGCTGCTTTTCAAATCCAGGAAACGGATCTCCCTGATTCTTCTCAAATCCTTTTGGCTCAAGGCGGTTTCAAGAAACCAAAATGTTCACATTACAACAAACTTGGTCATACGGTTGATCGCTGTTACAAAGTTCATGGATTTCCTTCAGGCCATCCGAAGAACAAACCTTCCAATGTTGTTGGCTCTACGAACATGACTTCTGCTAACAGTGTTTCCCAAGAGTCCAAAATGGATATATCTCCTGACAGTTTCAAGAAGATGTCTAAGGATCAGATTCAGACGATGATCTCCTATTTCATCACCAAACTCCATACTCCTAGCGTAGCATCTCCCCCTGATGGTAATCCGTCTAATGCTTCTACTTCAACCTCTGCACCTGTTATCTCATCGGTAACAGGTACATTTCTGAATCTCTATGATCAACATTACTATGATATGCTTGTTTCTTCTGTATCTACAGCTCCGGATGTGTCTCTTAGAGCTTGGGTAATAGATTCAGGAGCCACACATCATGTTACTCATTGTAGAGATATGTTCACCACATATAAGGCCCTAGATAATACCTATGTCACTCTCCCAAATGGATACACAGTTAAGATAGTGGGATTAGGTTTCATTCAATTGACTGATGTTATCTCTCTTCATAACGTGCTTTATATTCCTGAATTTAAATTCAACTTGTTAAGTGTTAGTGTCCTAACTAGAACTTTGAATTCTAAAGTTAGTTTCACTGCTGATGCATGTTTTCTTCAGGCAATTACTCGAGAGTTGATGATTGGTCAAGGTAGTCAAGTGGGAAACTTATATGTTCTGAATTTCAATTCTGCAAATAATACAATGTCTTTAGCAGATGTTTCAGGGTTTTCTACCTCCTCTGTTAGCTTACTTGTTGATTCGACTACTTGGCATAGGAGATTAGGTCATCCATCTCAGTCCAAGATAGATTTGCTTTCCAATGTATTGCGTTTGAAAAAGGATAAATCTAATAAGAACATCTCTGATTGTTGTCATGTTTGTCATTTATCCAAACAGAAGCATCTCCCATTTAAATCTCGCAATAACATGTGTACTAATTCTTTTGAATTGTTGCATATCGATACATGGGGTCCTTTCTGTGTACCAACTACTGAAGGTTATAGGTTCTTTTTAACCATTGTTGATGATTTCAGTAGAGCTACTTGGGTATACTTGATGCGTGCAAAATCTGATGTGTTAGATATTTTTCCTCAGTTCATTCAAATGGTTGAAACGCAATATGATACTAAAGTAAAATCTGTGAGATCTGATAATGCACATGAACTTAAATTCCATGATTTGTTTGCATCTAAAGGAATAGTTGCATATCATTCTTGTCCTGAAACACCTGAACAGAACTCTGTGGTTGAGAGAAAGCATCAGCATCTTTTGAATGTAGCTAGATCTCTTTTATTTCAATCTCAAGTTCCTTTAGAGTTCTGGGGTGATTGTGTCTTAACTGCGGTCTTCCTTATTAATAGATTACCATCCTTGGTCTTAGACAACAAGTCTCCTTATGAGAAACTCATGAATAAGTCTCCAGAGTATAACAATTTAATAAGCTTTGGATGTCTATGTTATAGTTCAACCTCGCCTAAAGGTAGATATAAGTTTGATCCTAGAGCCAAGGCATGCGTCTTCTTAGGGTACCCATCCGGTTACAAAGGTTATAAGCTACTAGATATAGAGACACATTCCGTTTCTGTTTCAAGGCATGTCATCTTTGTATCATCTAACATCAAAGATGATACCAAAGACTTCTTTCCTCTATTACATTCTCCTGCTTCCTCTGATGTTCCTTTGCCTCCGATGCAAACATCTTCTGATGCACATCGTCACACTGATGTGTCATCTTCTGAGTCTTTTGTTCATTCTGAGCTTAAGTCTCGCAGACAAACACAACCTCCCAAACACTTGCAGGACTTTCATTGCTATAATAATACTCTTACTAAGATAACCACCCCTTATCTTCTCACAAACTTTACATCTTATTCAAATATATCTGAGCCTTTTTGTGCCTTTCTTACTACTCTCACAAATACTCCGATACCGGAAAAATACTTTGAGGCTAAGGATTTTCAGGTATGGTGCGATGCTATGGGTGTGGAAATGGGTGCAATGGAAAGGACTAACACTTGGTTGGTGTGTGATCTGCCCCCTGATAAAGTTGCTATTGGTTGCAAATGGGTGTACACGGTAAAGTACAATGCTGATGGAAGCATTGAACGCTACAAAGCCCGTTTGGTGGCTAAGGGTTTTACTCAGCAAGAAGGTGTTGATTTTCTTGACACTTTTTCTCCTGTAGCTAAACTTGCCACCGTGAAGTTCTTACTTGCTCTTGCTCCGAAGTTAAAATGGTCGCTTCATCAGTTAGACGTCTCCAATGCCTTCTTGAATGGCGATTTGGATGAAGAGATCTACATGAAGCTCCCTCATGGATATGCAGAGCTTAAGGGGGAACCTGTAAACCAAATTCAGTTTGTAGACTTCTCAAGTCTATTTACGGTCTTAAACAGGCGTCAAGGCAATGGTATCTTAAACTTTCTTCTACCTTGCTTGCGATGGGATTTGAGAAATGCTTGAGTGATCACACGTTATTTGTGAAGCAATGGGATGGCAAGTTTCTTGCTATCTTAGTCTATGTCGATGACATTATGATAGCAAGTACAGATGATGCTGCAGTTCTTGTGTTGAAATCTCAGTTAGAATCCCAGTTCAAGCTCAGAGATCTTGGTCCACCTAAGTTTTTTCTTGGCCTGGAGATTGCACGGTCCCATGAAGGTATATCTGTGAGCCAGAGGAAATATTGTTTGGATTTGCTTGCTTCGAGTGGTTTCTCAGGTTGTAAACCTTCGGCCATTCCTATGGAACCAAATCAGAAGCTTTCTAAGGATGAAGGTTTGGTTCTTGATAATCCAAAACAGTATTGTCGATTGGTGGGCAAACTACAATATTTGACTATTACACGTCCAGACATATGTTTTGCTGTATCCAAGTTGGCTCAATACTCTTCAGATCCTCGTGTTCCTCATTTACAAGCTGTTCACAAAGTCCTTCGGTATTTGAAGGGTACCATTGGTCAGGGGTTGTTCTACGCAGCTGATACTAATTTTGCATTGCGAGGCTATTGTGACTCTGATTGGGGTGCTTGTTTGGATACAAGAAGGTCAGTGACCGGATATGCAATGTTTTTGGGAGATTCATTGATCACATGGAAATCTAAGAAACAATCTGTGGTTTCCATGAGCACTACGGAAGCTGAATATAGGGCCATGTCTATGGCTGCCAAGGAGATGGTTTGGCTGTCTCGTCTTCTTGAAGAATTCAGAGTTCCTTTTACTCCTCCAGCTTACCTTTACTGTGACAACACCTCTGCTTTGAACATTGCGAGCAATCCGGTGTTTCACGAGCGGACGAAACACGTTGAATTTGACTGTCACAAAGTGCGTGAATACATAGACTCGGGCTTCCTCAGGACAATGTATGTGAAGAGCGATCAACAGTTAGCTGATGTCTTGACCAAGCCACTTTTCCCTGCTCCTTTTCGAAGTAATATAGGCAAGATGGGTGTTTTGAACATTTTTACACCTTCATCTTGAGGGGGAATATCAGTGAGTACCACCGGTTTACTTGTATAGTATTTAATTCCGGTTTAGATTATTTGGTTTAGTGTTTATTCAGATGTATATATAGACACACTTGTAAATCGTTTTCCCTTTGAGGAAGTGAAAAACAGAATTTCATATCGTTCATAATCATGAACTCGCTTTCTCTAATAATGGGAGAGAACTGAAGCTATGGAGAGAGCAATGGATTCTCCGCCACCTGATGAAATCAACGGTAGGAGATAAATGTGTAAGAGAAGAAGATGGGGGAAGTAGAATCGTGGTTAGCGGCAAGAGAGGGAGTAGAGAGTGGGCACAGCGCCGTTTTAGAAAGAGGAAAGTTTTCATTGTGTCTTTACAAAATTAAGGTTACCTTCTTTATATAGTGGGATAAAAATTTTGGTTAAATTATTCTTTTTTGGTTTAAATTCCCGGTTAGGTTATTTTATTCAGTTTAGAAGACTTCGATATAGAAATCTACTACTCTAAATCTTAAATCAAATAATATGTTAGTATTAATTTAAAACCATAAATTTGAAACAATAATTTTTATATATTAAAATTAACCATATCTAATTTATGATTGCAAATTTGAAACCAAAATTATTTTTTATTAATTTTTAAATTAAATTTTATGATTTAATTATATAGTAGACTTCATAAGTTTTGTTAGAAGTCTACTAGTAGAGTTCTAACAGTATTTAGTAGACTTCATCAGGGTTTAAACCGTAATTAAAACATCCATTTTTTGTTTGGTCATACAGTATTATATTGTCTTTTCACTACCCTTTTAGGTTATTTTTGTCAAATGTTGAATCAGGGGTCTACTTTTGTATTCAAAATCAATTTTTAGGTTATTTTTAGCAAAAACCCTATATTTAAAATCAGGAAACTTTACAAATTATAATATTATTGCTGAATAAGGAAATTAAAAAATTTACAAATTCTAATTATTGCTGAATAAAAAAATTCTATTTAAATTTTTTATTGGTCCACCTCAACATTGTAAATTAAATATTTTTTTTCAAATTCCATTATTATTTTAAAAAATTATTAAAGATAAAGAAATTATATATAATTTTTTGTTAATAATAAAAAACTAAAATAAATAATATTAAAATAGAAAATTTTAAATTTAAATTAGATGTATACACACATATTTAGAGACTCTTACATTAGTATCCAAATTTTTGTCACATAACTATAATAAATTTTTTTTTTCTGTGTGTGCAACCATTTCAAAAAAAAAACAAAATATTATAGAGTTAGGTTTCACAAAAAATGAGTCATTACAACGTAAAAGAACCAATTTGGCTAAACTATAAGTTTAACTATTAGCTAAATTACAAAGAATATAATGAAACGAGATACTTTAATACCGAAAAAGAGACCGAAAAATCTCCAAAGCTTGGCCACCGAATTTGAGAAGAATGATAAATTTCAAGCAATCCGAGAAACATGTCAAGTGATTGATACTCGACACTTTTAAAAAACAAAGCACTGAAAATAGAGAAAGAGGTTCTTTAAGACGAAAGAGATTGAGGTATTTGAGGAAGATTTTTGAAATAATATGGCATCTGATACGGTTTTAACAACCTAACATTAAACACAAAGGTAAAAATTAGTACCAAGCAGCATCCAAATACATTCGGTAAGCCTCAAAACAAAGAGGCGAGAGCAAAATCATGACACTTTTGAAAAACGAAGCACTGAAAATAGAGAAAGAAGTTCTGTCATTAAGCCGAAGATTGAGATCTCCGAGGAAGATTTTTGAAATAACATGGCATCTGATAGGGTTTTAACAACCTAACGTTAACCAAAAAGGTAACAATTAGCTGACCAAGCAGCATGCGAATACATTCGGTAAACCTCAAAACAAGGAGAGACCATAATCACTTGCCTCGTATGAAATCTTCCAGTTTTTATTTCTAAATCTATTATTAAAAAAAAATAAAAGCTATATGCCTCTAAAAATGTCCACATATATATATAAAAATTCAATTTTATTGGTCCACATTAATATTTAAAATTAGAAAAAATTTCAAATTTAAAATTATATGGTTAACAAAAAAATATATTTATAGAAAAATAAAAATAAAAGTTATATGCCTCTAAAGACATACACATAAGATTTAAAAAGTCAATTTTATTAGTGTACATCAATAACTAAAATTAAAAAAAAATTCTAAATTATAAAATTACATTGTTAATACAAAATAATATAGAAAAAATTAGTAATTAAAATTATTCTATTATGAATAACAGTTAAAGCTATATTAGAATAGATGACGTATAATCATTGAAAATTATTTAAACGTTTACACAACCAATAGACAAAAAAATATTTAATTCACAATTTTTTTGTGATTTGTTTCATTTTATATTCAACTATTATTTTGGTTTCAAATTTAAAGCTGTTATTAATCTCAAAGAAAATATTTTATTTATTAGTTTGTTTTTTAAATTAATATAACAAAATAAAATTTGTATCGGTTAAACAAAAGAAGAAAAAAGATTAAATTTTAAATTTTATTATTTAAAAAAAATACATATATAATTGGAAAAAAGTGAAAATGATGAAAAAAATTATTTTCATGATTTAAAGAAGTGAATGTATAATATTTTATCATTATGTCAATATTATGTTTAATAAGTACTATTTGATTAATTTATAAAAAAACTTAGTTGATTTGAGTATATTAACTTATAAGTGTTTGACCAAATAATATGTTTTTGAAATATAACATACTGTATATAGATTTAAAACAAAACCGTTAAAACCTTAAAATTTACATAAAAATTATTATATTAACATCATAATATTTTTAATATTATTAAATCACTAATATATAAAATTTCTATTTTAATAAATATAATTGATTGCATATAATTTTTATTAACAAAATACTTACGCGTAGCGTGGACGCAAAATCTAGTTAATTGTGAAATGATACAAAGTTTTTTTTTATATAGTATGAGATTCTGTTATACCAAACTAAACCAATTTTAATTACAATTGAACCAATCCGGTATACATTAACAACATCGTTTAATTTCTTTTAATTTTTTGATATTAAAAAAAAACTGAAAAGAATAAACAAATGTCAACAAAAACATAACAATTTAGGCAGAATGAGTTATTACTTATTAGAGATGATTGATAATTTATCTTGGAACATGTCAAGCAAAAGGAGCTAATCTAACAAGTATAAAAGTTTTCAAATTTTGTTTTTTTTTGGATTTTATATCCAATCCTTTCACCAAAATTGGATTGGAGATCTGATTGGAGATGTTGGCGATCATGAAGAATCTATATATCATATATATTATAAGTAAAGTAAAATTTTGAATTAAAGCTCTCTCATTCATTTTTAGGGTGGCTAATTACCTTTTACCCCTCCTTATATTTTTTTAAATTAAATTTAACAAAAAATTATTAAAAATCGTAAATTAATAAAAAATTATTAAAAATCATATATATTATAAGCAAAGTAAAATTTTGAGTTAAAGCTCTCTCATTCATTCTTAGGGTGGCTAATTACCTTTTATCCCTTCATATATTTTTTAAAATTAAATTTAATAAAAAATTATTAAAAATCGTAAATTAATAAAAAATTATTAAAAATCGTAAATTAAATAAAATATTAAAAATCGTAAATTTAATCAAAAAACATTTAAATTTAATAAAAATATTAAAAATCGAAATTTAATCAAAAAATATTTAAAATAGAAAATAACGAAAATTTAAAAATTGGAATTTAATAAAAAAAACATTTAAAATCATATCATATATAATATATGCGAAGTAACTTTTTCGCTATAAGGTCTCTCATTCATTCTAGGTAACTAATTCCCTTTTATTCGTTAATAAAATCTTTTTAAAATATCCTTAATTAATTAATTTATTTTCGTAGTTTGTATAACAATTTTGCTGCCACTTTTAGTTATTTTGATAATATTAAGATAATTTCAATCGGATTATCTGTTAAGCAATATTATCTGGAAAAACATATACATGTGATGTGGGAAATCTTAGCTTAAGTTGAGAGCTATATATAAATATATTACTTCTTTAATGTATCTTAAGCTCAATTGTGGTTTGATTTCTACATTGGTCGGTTTTTCGTTGTATTGTTT
>NW_006256547.1:7864497-7968441 GCF_000478725.1 Eutrema salsugineum | reverse complement strand
AAATATGATGAAAAATCGAAGACAAATCAGATGAATAAGAAGTAAAAAAAATGAAGACAATAAAGAAGAACAATTTGAAAACAAATAACGATAAAAAAGAACTCAAAAATATAAGGAAAAAACTAAAAAAAAGAAAATATAAACCATGAGAGGAGTAAAAAGATAAATAAGACAAAGATCTTTAAAAAATATGATGAAGTATTTGGAGAGAGGAAGAATAATTGGAAGAAGAGGAATAAGAATCTGTTGAAGGAGAAAAAAAATAAATTAGAAGACAAAGTAGAAGAAGAAGATAGGGAAGAGAAAAAATTGGATGAAAACCTTAAAAGATGAGGAATTGGAGAAAGTAGAAGAATATGAAGATGAGGTAAAAACCAAAAAACACCAGAAGAATAAGAAGTCGGTGATAACGAAGAAGACGATGATAATGAAAAAGGAAAAAAAAAAGAAGAAATAGAATAATAAAACATTGAAGAAGAAGAAAAAAGGGAATAAAACTTGGAAGAGAAGAAAATCAAAAGATGTATGAGAGGAAAAAAGAAAAAATGTGGAGAAGAAGAAGAAGACGTGAAAAATGAAAAACCAGCAGAATAAAGAGTAAAAAAAAGACATAGAAAATAAAGAAGAAAAAAAAACAAAAAAAACTAAAAAGAAAGAATGAAAAAAATGATAGAGAAAAAAAATTAAAAGAGAAAAAGAGAAAAAAATGAATAATTTATATTAATCTTATTTTAATTTGTATTTATTGATTTCATACACTTATTAGTATTGATTTTAAAGTTTTTAATGTTAGACAATGATTACTTTCATAGGTTAGCTTTATTTTAATTTTGTATGTATCAAATTCTTAATCTAATTATTTTTGAATTATGACATAAAATTTTATTTTAGGTTTCAATGAAACTTTTCGGTCCGCGCAAGTCGCGGACTAAACACCTAGTAATATGTGATTTAAAATAATTTCGTAATGATTTTGCTGTTAATTATACGTCCTAGGGGCCTAATCGTAAATTGAAAATAAATCATACACGAAAAATACAATTGTAATATTAAGAATCCATACGCGTAATATCTATTGAATAATAAGGGCTCAATTGCAATTTCACCAAACAAACTTCGTTTCGTTGGATCCAAACCTCTCTCTCTCCTATTGTTTCCTTCCTTGATCCATCCACGAAAGAGAAATCTCCGGCGCCGGAACAAGACGACGGTGACCATGCCGAAGCTCACGCTTCTCCTCTTCCTAACATCTTTACTTTTCTCCACCTCCTCCTTCGCTTTCCAATCAGACGAGCTCCTCATCGACGACGAGGAGTTTGGTCTCGAAGGAGCCAATCCTCGTTCGCCGGAACAAGTTTTCACCGATTCACCGGCGTCGTTTTCACCTCCGAAACAGACTCCGAGTATCCGGAAACGATACTCGGATCCTGATTTGGACTCGAAGATCCAATTCACTCTCGAACATGCCTTCGGAGACTCTGGTTTCTCCTCCGCCGGCACTTTCTCCGCTCGTCTCAAAACTTGGAGCCATGGTGGTCAGGTTCTTCTCTCTTTCCCGATCATTGAGGGTTTCTGATTTTCTATCAAATCGATCGAGATAGTGTTGATTACTTGATTACATAGTGAATGGCTTGTTAGATTGGAACAATGAAATATTTAGATTTTGGTAAGTGAAATTGCAAAGAACTCAAAATGTTGATGAAGGTGTTACTGCTTTATCATCTCTTAATCCAATCTGATTTGCTAAACCTAATGTGTATTTTTGCAAAGCTTAAGTCACAATCTTGTTCTATGCAGACATTAACGAAACTGCGGTTCTCGAGGAACGACTTCTCTGATGAAGAGAAAGATGCGTTCAAAGTAAGTAATCTCCTGATGGGTTTTAAGAGTTTTGTTTCTCCATAGTGTAATGATGCCTTTGTTGTGAAACCCATTTGTAGAATCTGTTGAAAGGAGATGACTTTTATAGAATCAGACTTCCATCTAGCGTAGTCAGTCCACCTGGGAGAGAGTTTGTGACTGCATCAGTGCGAGCGGTAAGCCCACTTCGACTTTTTTACCTTTGATTGTAAAAACCTGCAAAAGAGCTTTGAGAGAACTCTTTCTTCTAGTTATCATTCACTAGGAAGATGTATGAATGAATATTGAGTGTTTTCGTATCTAGTTTATGCCTTACTATGGACACTTGTTTCCTGCTCTGGATTAACGATTTTGTTTGATTGAACTCAGCTTCTGAACTACTAGTAGGTTAGTCTTGATGCAGCTTTCTTTATAAAATGTCCATTCCATTCTGCTTCCCGAGATAAGAAAAGCTTGCTTCTGCCATTCCGTTCAGATTTAGTTGGTTTTTGGATCATAAGTCCAAACCCATTATCTCGGAATGGTGAAAACCTGGGAATGTTTTCATTGCAAATTTTGTTATTTGCTTTTGTTGGTTTCTTTTTTCTTTCCCTCTGCTCAATGTATCTGGTTTTATCTTTGGTTACAGAGATGTCTTCCACGGAATGGTCTGGATGAGCATATCGTAATACACATGGTAGTATATTCATTTGGTATCAATTTTTCTGTATTTCGAGATCGAAATTTAGGTCCCAGCCTCAAGTGACGAAGATCTGTGTTAGCTCCTCGCTATTTACTTATTAAACTGTCATATTCAACTGCAGGATGGTGCCAATATTTTGGCAGTCAGTTATGGCTCTCCTGGATCATGCCCGTATCCTCGACAGTTGAAACTTGTAAGCGAAACCTCTATCCAATCGTTATTTTGCTGCAGAAAGCTGACCGTATTTTATTTAGATTAGGACTTGGGATCATAAGTAGAATATTAATGTAGAGATTGTTTCTTAATATCACTTATGTTCTGTTACATGTACTGAACCCTGAAGCTTATATTAGTTAGGGCGGTCTGGTTGATGTTTTTGCGTTTAAATTTAGCCAGGAAAATGGTCATTCAACTCCCACACTATCTTGAAGAGTAGTGAGCAGGCACCAAGGTAGAAACATTGATTGTGGTTTTTGCATTTATCTGTTTTTTTTTACTGTTTCTGTACATCCATTTGTATAAATTTCATCATGTGATGTTGACATACATAAACCTGAGTGGTAATCTGTCTTAATGTGGTGCAGAACACCGATATTTACAGAGGAGATTCTTGGCAGCAGCGAGAATGTGGAAAGTGAAGCAGAAGTGCCCGTAGAGAGATCATTTTGGGCAAAATATGTGAGTACTATAGAGTTTTTAAAACACATTTTGATTTAATGTTCTTTTATACTGACTTGGAATGAGACTTTTTGGTTTGGCAGTGGATGTACTTGATACCACTTGGACTCATAGTGATGAATGCTGTGACACAAGCTACTAACATGGCGGAAGAACAACCCGCAGGGTCTCAAGGGCAAGCAGCACCAGCAGCGATTCAGCGCGGTTCAGGCTCAGCTGCAACCAGGAGAAGATGATGGTTCCTTTCTCAATTTCTTTTTTAATTTTGAGCATTTGATTTTTTTACATATATAATGGCAGACGATATTTATCACTCAGTTGTTTGATAAAATGCAAAAACGATTCATTAAATATTCAAAACGATTGTTCAAAGGACAATGGCCAAGTCAAATTAAGAAAAAACCACACAAAACAAAGAACGTAAGTCGCATTTTAGCATAATCACCTCTTGCGTCGACATCACTGGATTTGAACCAAACTTGGAACATAATTATGAATCATTGGACCATGTGTAGCTTCTACAAAACCCACTTCTGTGACTTTATCATCCTCCTCAGTAGTGTATACTATATCTATATGTTCGATATCGATGCTTACAAATAGACAACGTTTCTCACAGCACACGATTTTTTCCTTCTCCTCATCGACTAAGAAACTTACGGTGGACAAACCATCACCCGTAAATTGAGGGTAATCAACTGTTAAGACCTTGCTCCACTCACCAATCGTATTTATTACCCATATCTCTGTCCACAGTGGATTTGTGCGTTGTAATAGCACCGAAAGTTTCTCTTCTCTAACAACTGATAGAGACAAACTCTCACAACCATATAGATAGGGAAGACGCATAGTTCCAAATCTCTCAGTTGTATAGTCAAAACTGACTAACAAGGCTTCCTCTGGACGATCCCCTATGTCATCAAGAGCTATCCAATAAGTCTTTCCCTTCAAAAACACACCGTCCCTAGTTAAGTGGCTACCAGGACTGTCGTAAAGAATCCTCCATGAGTTAGAATTAAGATCATAGATTTCAAACTCCGGGTTGTAGTTATCACCATTGTCGTATCTCAGTATTTTGTAGCTAATATTGCCAGATTTGTTGTCTTCTTGGTAGGATCCAAGAGTAAATGTGGCTTCTTCTCCACTGTGATGGGTTTTGGTTTGGATCCACTTGGTTTGGCCAGTACAAGGGTTCCAAACCACTATTCTTATGTTGTCTTTGTTGGTGCATAACAATAAGCCGTAGCAGTGAGAGACTCGAAAAATCTCGAATTGACCTAAAGTAGAACGAGTGTCGACTACGCCTTTGAGTGATATAGTAAATATGAAATAAGGAATAAAGACACGTGGACGGTGTAAATGGCAAGATAGAATCGACGGAGGAGATTAGTTTACAGTCGAGAGCCAGGAAACGACGAGTTAAAGCAAAGCAGAGAGGGAAAATTAGTTCATTCATGGAAAATTGTTGAAAGTTTGTTATCTTCTTCATCCCAAACTCTCTGTAATTCACCTTTTGTTCATCTTCTAGGAAGAATCTTTTCTTATCTCTGGATTCTTGTAAGATGAGCTTGAGATTTCTTTGTTTCATGAACATTGGATTCTCTTATCAATTCTATTGAGGTTTTATCGTTATCATTGAGATTGACGCTCACGGAACGAAACCTAAGTTTCTTTTTCAACATGATGAGAAACATAAACTGTTTAGCCGCTTTATCAAAGTGCTTTGTTGCGAATCTCTTGTCGTTGAATAAACGGTTCCATCGTTTGCAAGCAGATCGAAACCGTTTCAGAGATGTAGCCGGAACACGACAGAGTATATTCTCTAATAAATCCTCTGGAAGGTCCGTCGTCATCTGGAGGATCTCGCCAGGAAGAAAGTGGCCGTGGTGTGGCTTTGACTTGTGCTTAAGGGTTTTCGGGTATATTTCACGTATGCGTAGACGAAATATTAAACCCGACTGGGATAGTGCATCGGAATGCATTCCGGGTCAGCGGGTTACCAGGTCAACTACGGTTCAACCACGAATGAATAATTTAATAATAGTTAAAAAATTAATAAAATGATAATTATTAGCTTCACAAAATATCCTCTATACATTAAACAAGAAGAATTTAAAGACCATTTTACTGAGGTGTCGCTCCTACAATTTTTCTCACCATTTTTCTTTTAAATAATTCATTATATTCCACTTATGATTATTTCCTTATTTATATCCTTCTACCAATTAGAATTTAATTTATTATTTACTAATTTTTTATTCGTTTTCCTTATTTAGCTCAACTGACTTCTTTTAAAATTTTTGATTTATACATGCATAATTTTCATCTCATCTACCTTATTTCTTGCACAAAACAACTATATACTAATTTAAATAATTTTCATCTCATCTACCTTATTTCTTGCACAAAACAACTATATACTAATTTAAGTTGTCAAAGCAATCGATTGATTAACAAAATTTAAATTTAAATTATTACTATCTTTATTTTCTTATTTTTATGCAAAATTTATATTCACATTCCTATCATAAATCAATATTTTGAGAAATACAAATTTTATTATTCTACATAATTACTATTATACAAATGAGGTATGTATTTATACAAATGATGATGATATACATGAGCCCATATTTGCGCTTCATAAATTTCAAATCTTATTTACAATATTGTTTATATTAATGTGTCAGTATACGTGATCCCATAATCTCGGTTATACGTGATCCCATAATCTCGGTTCATTTAATTCAAAAAATTAATTACTGTAATAATGAAGAAATCATAACTCCACCTTAAACTTTCCTCCGAATTTCTCGACACAATTATATGGTTAAGCATAAATGGAATCAATGTATGCATATTCCAAATTTATCAGTTCATAATAATAATACCTTCCTATATTATCGTAACCGTATCAATCTGAAATTATATAACCAACTTACAAATCATTTTTTGGATAGTCTAAATAATCCTTATAATTTCGATATATTTTATATGCACTGTACCTACCTAAATCAAAATATTCCGTATTTCCGTATATGTAGGAGTAATTAAACAAAATAGACCCTTTATGGAAAACGAACAATATCGCAATTTAAATATATCAAAATTGCCTAAATCTATCAAATTTCAACGTCATTTCAAATTCAAATTCATAATTGACCGCCTACAATACTTTCCCTCTTCTAAAGATTGTTTCGTCATTTCGCTATATATAGTTACCACTGTTGATATCGAATTCATCACACCAGCTAAGCAATATTTAGCTTATATACTCTCACTTGCAAAGTTTGCGATGTCGACCTTCACATCCCTCACTGCCCTAAAGCCATTCAAAACTCAATGGAGGATCCGTGTCAAGATACTGAAGTTGTGGAAACAGTATTTGAATGGGATCGAGACGATGGAGATGGTCGTTGTCGATGAACTGGTATTGTTTTGTACTTTGTTTGTTCGTTATTCATACTGTTCCATTTTGATTATATATATATGTTTTAACGTTTTGCTTATTATTATATTGCCATGCAGAATCAAATTATGCATGTTAGTATGAAGAAGCAGTTCATTAAAAAATTTGAAAATCTTCTAGAGGAAGGAACTACTAAGATCATCACTAATTTTCAAGTCACTCACAATGGTGGTAAGTTCAGGACTACTTCTCATGTTTACAAGATCTAGTTTGCTGCCACGACGTCTGTCAGACCTTCTGAAGATCTGGATGCCACAATTTTTGGGTTGAAGTTAGTGAACTTCGCTGATATTCACGAGGGCAAGTTCAATCCTGATTTTCTAATAGGTAAATGGTATATTTATATCTCGCATACATTACTAATATGAACCAAAGCATATTACATCTAATTATTGGTTTATGTTTTTATTTTACAGATATTGTTGGACAAATTGTTAGTATTGGTGAGGTTGAGATTCTCAATGTTAACAAAAAACAGACCAAACGTCTAACAATGACACTTCGTGACACCAGGTTTTTTAATTCCCTTTGAGACCTATATATTGTTAATAAGACGTCTAATATATTTTTTGTCTTTTAGTGATGTGCGCCTGAATTGTGTTCTCTGGGGGAATTATGCCGAAAGTTTGGAGAGTGTTGCTACACATGCAACTAATGCTACCATTTGTTTCGTGTTAAGATTTGGAAAGTTAAGATTGTATCAAGGTACGAAACAAATGTTTTTTGTTAACAAACAAAATATCGTTTTTTTAAAATATATATAACTTTCAAGACATTTCATTATTTAGGTGTATGGAGTATTGGCAATTGTTACAGTTCTTCCATTGTGATGACAGATCCTGATCTCCCTGAAATAAATTCTTTTAGAAACCGGTATATTCATATCTATAACTTTTATCAATTTTCCATTTAGTTTACTTTCATGTCACTAAAATCCAATATTTTTTTTTCTTTACAGCTTACCAAAAGATGATGTGACTTTGTCATACACACACCCTAACCAATTGACCATTGTCAATTCTGTTTCTGTAAGAGATGATTTCTTCTTACATACCCCTCGCCGGACAATAAGTGAAATACTTGGTGCATCTGAGGTATTTATTTTGCGTGGTATACATATTTCTTAAACAATAAATGGCGATTGGGTTTTTAAAAGAAAGTAATGCTTCAATTATTAGGTTGAAAAATGTGTGACTATGGCTACCATCATGTCTATTGACACTGAGTTTGGATGGTACTATATGTCATGCAAAGTGTGCTCTAAAAAGGTGCTTCCTCTTGATATGAATTTGTTGAAAGAGCAATATCCTGGTAGGCCATTTCCTAAACAGTTATGGAAATGTGGCAAATGTAAGGATGATGTTGAAAGTGTCGTACCAGTGTAAGTCTTGGATGCAATTTGTTGTGAAAAAAGAATATTTGTAATTTCTATATATATTCATATTCATATATTTTTCTATGCTAACATAGGTTTATGCTGACTTTCCGTGTTATGGACAACACTGGCGAAACAAAGTTCTTAATCTTTGATAAGCTTACCATGGAAGTTGTAAATCAAACAGCTGCACAATTGACTGAATCTGTGGAAGAGGTAGTTATGCAGATTACTATCAACTCTATTATAGTGAATCTTACTATATATATTAGAAAATTTATATGTTTGCTAAACTGCTTGCAGATCCAAGATCCAGATGTACTCCCTCTTCCAATTAGTAACATTTGTGGGAAAACTTATCTGTTCAAGCTATCTATTGAGAGTTCAAACATCGTTTTCAACAGTGATGTTTACAAAGTTACAAAGATTGTGACCCAAAGTGATATGGTCAAAGAATTCTCAGAAATATCCGGATTTTTGGTTTGATCCCTAAACTATTTATTCCTATTAATATTTATTCATATTTCATTGCCTTTTGATCATTGTTAACTTATTGTTTTATTTATAGACTACCCATGATGTCAAGTCTGATGAAATGGGGTTTATAACTCCCGATGAACAGGTTTGCTATTTAGGAATTAGATGCCTCTCATTAATATTATATGCCTGTACATAAATGTATTTGTTTAAATTTGTCATTTTAGGTTCCTAAGATGTTACTTGACAGCGGCGACGATGATAATTCACCACAGTCAAAAAGGAAAAGCGATGAGATGATTGACTTTGATGATCATAATGGAGAGCAGTCTACTTCTAAGAAAGCTGCTAATGGGGACATGAAGGCTTTGGCGAGTGAACAAAAGATTTCTCTGAAGCCTGTTAAGAAAGAGAAAGTTGATGACTGAAGTCTTCGTTTCTTTAAGGCTATGCATTCTTCTGCTTGCTTTGTTTCTTAGGATTTACTACAATATCTCATTGTTTAAGTTTCGGTTATTTTTTTCTTAGCCCGTAGGATTTGTCTTTTTCCGTTTACAGATTTTCTGTGGTTTGTTATTTGAAGTATAATAAAAGCAGGAATTTTAAACTATATTATGTTGCGTTTAACTATTTTAGATGATCATATCATCGAAGCTATTGTTTTGACTGGTGACACTCATGGTCAGAAAGTTTATATTCCAAGGTTGAATGTCGCACTTCCTGAAGGAAAATTTCCATTCAGAATGCGAAGAAGACAATTTCCTTTGTCTGTTGCCTTTGCTATGACCATAAATAAAAGTCAGGATCAGACACTTTCAAGCGTCGGTCTATATCTGCCAAAACCTGTTTTCTCTCATGGGCAGTTATATGTTGCTCTATCTAGAGTAAAATCAAAGGATGGGTTAAAGGTTCTTATTATTGACAAAGATGGTAAACCTCATAAGCAGACAATGAACGTTGTATTCAAAGAAGTGTTCCAGAAGATATAGTTGCTACATTACAGGTAAGTTATAACTTATAATAATTGTTATGTTTGATAACAGTATGATTTTTTATTAACGTGTATGATGGATTTGTAATGTATTCAGGAAGTTGGAAGGAAAGCTATTGATATCGTGATCGAGCAAATTATTCATGATATGTTTGGTTCATAGCAATATGTTGGTCTACTATTTGATATTTATGTATTATTACCCACCAGTATAGATACATTAGTTTTTTTTTTTGATATGCAAAATAGATTTATGACAATCTCAAGAGCTTATATTATAATTTGATAAAGTTTGACATATAATTTAGTTTTATATACATTTCTATACAATTAAACACTAATTGGAATCATTCATATTTGTATATTACAAATAATTTCTTATATGTATTGATGTCTTGCTTAACCAATACCCCCTCACTTAATTATAGTCTGATTTTCACCTCCAAGCAAGTAGAAATTATTCAAGTTATACAAATTCATTAGAGTTGACATTCAATCAAATAAATTTATTGATCTTATTAATTTATTAGTGTGTAGCGTTGATTTAATGATATAATGATATGCTTGGATCTTTTAGATTACACAATATATTTCACGTAGATATCGAACAACATAGTTGTTCCGAATATCTTGGCAGTATCCTTTTCCATAATATTCCATATAGTTAAAGAAAAACCCTATCACAAAGGTGTCACTTTATATAAATAGTATACCGTGCTATATTTTTATCGTTTTGCCTTACTTTGATTCTTATATGCTTTATAGTCATGAGTTGTATTTTCGATTATATATCTGATTTATATCCGTTTACTACTGATTGGAAAATTAGAGTTAAACTTATTCACAAGTGGAAACAATATACTCCACAACGGGGAACTACTCTCAATATGAAACTAAAAGACGAAGAGGTAATCGTAATGATATCCTTGCTTTCGTTTTCAGTATTTTTATTATTTGCTACATTAAGAAACATGTTTAGTGTTTGTTTTCCAGGGCCATACAGTTTATGCTACAATTTATAGAAAATACCTTCAATTCTTCGAGAATAGTATTGTAGAAAATTTGTGGGTTACAATAGAAGATTTCACTCTTATTCCTATCATGATGAAGACATTACCACAACTTCGAACTTTATTATTCAGTTCATAATTTCTACTGTTGTTTCTCCTATCAGATATGTGGAAGGTATTTCAAACCCCTTTATTGTAATCAGATTGTAATACTATTGGTTATTTCATTTTAGATTACTTAACTATCAGTAATCTTTAATGCAATTTGTAAAACGAGTCTACAAGGAATTAGATGTATCAGCCATTAAAGATTTATTAGGTATTGTACGTACTAATTTGCATAAATTGTTTAGGGTTTATTATATTAACATTTTCCCTTTACTCACTACATTTTATCATTTTACAGGATTTATAATCAATCCAACTGAGAATAATCGAGTACAACCACATCTCAACATTCAACATTCAGTTTCGTCATAATAAGAAAATAATTTATTAAATTATTATTTATAATCAGTTGTAGTCCATTTTCTCGAAATAAACAATGTTATCAGATTGTTTGATTACTGAAATGTTTTATCAAGCAGTTAGATTTTTAATCTGTCAGTTTATTTATTCCTTTGTTGTAATTATAATTAAAATATTTAGAGTATTTATTATACTTTATAATATGGACTTACCATATTTCATCATGCATAATTTTGTAATTATTGTATGTAATTGTTTTTGAAATTTCTGAGTCTTCCCATATGACGAACTTTACTACTTTCCATATTATATTTCAATAATCATATCCAGTATTTCTATGACATATGAAACTTGCCTACATTAATATCTCGAATTTAGTCGGATAATTTATTGAGACATTAAAATATTTAGTACCTTAGTTCTTGGGTTATATATATTCCAGATTTTTTATATAACACATTGTTGCGTATACAGATTACCATCAAATATTCTCTACGACTTTTGTAGTTGATTTAAAAACACAATGACATAAATCTGTTTTCCTTTTATGTCTTCAATACATATTGACTAGCTGTGTAAGTAACTTTATCGATATGATAAATATATATTTGATTATATATGTGCATAATTTAATGTAAATAAATTTCATACAATAATGGAAATTAAAAAAATATCTAAACACATTAATATTTCCGAGACCACCTATTTCTTACCCTTTTCTTATTCAAACCTTCAGTTACTATGTTTCTGAAAATCAAAAGCTCTCTAGAATACCCTTCAATGGAAAACTATGACCTCATTACAGATCTGCATTCTGACCAGACAAACTGGACTATAAGATGCAAAGTTTTGAAAAAATGGCATGTAAAACATCCAAGGGAACGTCCATCGTTACAATTTATGTTGATGGACGAAGAGGTACTTATTTTATTGTTATCTTATATTGTTCTATTTTTGTTATATTACATTGAGTTATTGGTTTGTATTTTTTAAATTATATTATATATTCAGGGTGAAACTATTCAAGCTTATCTATATATTTCTGATTTAATCAAATCTTTCGACAAGACAATTGAAGAAGGAGATTGGATAAGTATTTCAGAATTTGTGGTCTTTGATGAAACATCAGATGAACCAAATTCTCCTATTGGTAGTTGTATCAGGTTTTTAAATAATACTGAATTGGATCACATAGATCCTATCGAATTTGATACTGCACATGGTTTTGTTTCTTTTTCTGATGTGCTTGGTGGCAAAACAGAGCCTGGTCTTCCTATCGGTATAGTTATGCCTATTATTATAAATCTTATATTTCATTACTATTTATCTTAATTAAGAAACTGACTACATAGCATATAAATTGTAATTTGATTTTCTTCTTCAGATATTCTCGGGTTTGTTATCAATATTGATCCACTAGATACGGTGAATGATGATTCATACCCTGAAAGACAGGATAAGAAGACTGCCAGTATATCTTTCACTATCAAGGATCATAAGTAAGTTTCCAATGTTTTTTTGGTTGATGTATTTGTTAATGAGTCAATAAACAGTGTTTTTGTTAAATAATATGTTGTTGTAATCGATATGTAGAGGGCTATTGTTATCGTGTGTTGCATTAGGACCACATGCAATTGATTTTAATGACAAGATCTTCAGTGAGAGTCAGTTACCATTTGTTGTTATGTTAACCGACTGGTCTGTTAAACAAAGAGAAGGTTAGTTGAAATTATATTATTAATATTGATTTATTATTGATATCTTTATTGTGATATCTATGAAATAACATTTATATTATTTTCATAGCTGGATACTATATTCGGTGTAGAGGAGGGATTTCTAGAATCGAGTTTCATTCTGATTGTCCACGAGTCAAAACTTTTGTTAGAAGGTAAACTATTATATGCACCTTATTTTACATATAATCAAATATTTGGTTTGCTATGTTTGCTTACAATAATTGATTTATTTGCAGGTTTTGGAATACCCAGAATAAACCTACAAATGTCATTGATTTGGGTTGTAATAATGATGAGGCAAGTCCATCTTCCGTGAAGCCTAGAAACTGATCGGTCCATGTATTTGAGATTTCAATATGTTGAATTATTTACTTTTTTATTAATGTCTTTCTTTCTTTCTTTGTATCTGACATGAATTTACTTATGGGATGTTTGAACTTTGCTTTTTAGTGAATTTACTATTGATTTTATGATGTAACAAAAATGCTTTTCATTATGATTTTGTTGTCAATATTTATATGAACTCAGTAATCTGAAATTTACTTTTTTAATACATTATTTATAAATATGAACTCAATAATCTGAAATTTATATTTTAAATGTTTTATAAAACTATATATAGACATTTATGTTCTTTGGAAAAATCGTATTCATAATATAATAATAGTGCATGTTTTTGTCAAATATTTATTTTATTGTTAATGTAACCAATTAATTTCATATCGTTTGGTAGTTGGATTATTGTTGAATACATAATTTTCGGACCTGTGCATGCAAGGTGACAATATTGACTTGATTTGATCGATATCTGATTTCAGCTTTTCATTTATTGCTATTTTCGTTGGAAATATTTTTGCATGTATAGATTCACGTCCCATAAAATTCAATTTGATTTATATACATTTTGGTTACTAAACCAACTTATACTCAATTTAATTTTGTAATATATAAAATATGCATCTCGATATGAAAGTATATATAGTTTCTTAATTTTTATGAAAATTAAATGTTACACAACTTATTAATATAGCCTCTGTATCTTTGCATAAATATTAATTGTATTTGATAAAAATTTGTTTGTATCGTTACATCTGTAACTTCCTTTTTCTTCTTTCTGAATATAAACTGATACATCTACTGACAACTTCTTACACCGATTGAACTAGATTCGGTTAACTTATTCCTTTTTTTAACAAAAGAAATATTCCATTTTTGTATTTATTGCAATTACAATTATTCCAACCATCACGACCTTACTCAATAAATTTACTACATCTTCTATATATATAGCTTTCTCTGTTGGATAATAACTTCATCCTTAACATAGAGAAAACCTAAAAAAAAGCATCAATATCTCTGCATAAAAAATGGTCGACTATTCAATGGTTAAAGATCTCACACCATGGGAGGAGTTCAAACAGACAATCAAAGTGAAGGTTCTCAAGAGATGGGATACAGTTGATTCAGAAGGCCATGAAGGAATGTTTTTCATCTTGGTTGATGTAATGGTAAGATTCGTTATTGTACACAGAATTCAATTATTTGGTGGTTGTTAATTGTTGCTTATTTAACTAAATATTAAAATTTGCTAGGGATCTCGAGTTGCTGCTATGGTTAACGACTTCAAACTCTCTTTCTACAAGAGGGTTTTCCAAGAAGGTTCTTGGCTTCGACTTTCACAGTTTCGCTTGGTTAACTCCGGTTGGAATGAAAGAACCACAAATCATGCTTACAAGATCATTCTCAATCAGAGTTCAAAGGTGAATTATATCAGACCTTTGAGCCAGGATCTTTTCATCAAAATCGTTGATTTTCCAAGTGTTTACAGCCGTCCTTCTCACTACTACCCGATCAGTATGTTTCCTTTTAATAATATTTTGTTTTGTATAAAATACATACGTCTCTTTTTGTTTATCATATATTCACAACAAAATAAAATAAAGTTATGTTATATAGACATGCATTGATTATTGGGTTTTTATTCAGATTTGATGGGTATTTTTGATAAGGAGATTGGCAATGTTGAATTCGATTTCAATGATGAGAACAGTGTTCCAACCCTACATTTTCGTATCAGCGATATAGAGTAATGCCTTCTACTATTTTTTATTTGATTTTATGATTATAGAAATTTCTATTTAGTAAGAATTTTTCTTTATCTCTAGGGGTAACACAATGAACTGTGTCGCACATGGTGATTTAGCTTATGAAATCAAGGATAAATCAAACTGCGAATTACTTAAAGGACCATATCCCATATGTGTATTGACTGATTGGGTTGTTAAGAAGAATGAGAGTAAGTAGCCATTATGTATTTATTTTTTCTTTGATAATTTATTTTTTAATCAAATTGTTTTCTTCCTTATAATTTCCTTTTTAATATAGATGAAATTACGATCACTGATTTTGAAGAAGGAAAGCTCTCACGTTTCTTGGTTCATCCAGATATTGATGAAGTAAGTGCCAAGTAATATTTTTCCTTACCTTAATAATCACATTTTCAATTTTAAATTTATTTTAGTTATCCTTACTTATTTTTTAGTTATCCTTAACTTTTATGGATTCAGCTCATCCTTCATCTTCTGGAACAAGAGATGTGTAATTTGATTTCATCAAATCCTGAACTTCTCTTTCTTAACTATCTTTAATTTCATGTCAGTAATCAAAAGGAGTGATGTCCTCCTTCTCTGTCGAATGTTAAGACTTATGTTTAATTTCTCGGATTTCTTTGAAGTTACACTCTGAACAATTACCCTTTTTATTTCAACTATCTTAAATATATTTTATGTTATCATAATTATTATAATTTGCAAAAGATTACAATTTATGCGAACTAAATGATCTTATAAATTGAATACAATCGTTCATTTATAAATTTTCTTTATTAACAACTTTGTAATTTAATTTAATTTTAGTAATAACGATGTAACCTCAAAAAATAATTAATAAGTTAGTTAATAATGGATTTATATTAAATTATTTTGCTAAATAATTAATAGAGATATTTGTTCCTATTTGTTCGTACTTGCTATATCTCCAATTCTTTGTCTCCTTATATTTCAGGATTTGGAAAATATAATGACTAGATTTCCGGAAGAATTTAGATATGATAGTAATATTATTAGAAACTTTATGTTTAGGGTTCAGCATTCCTTAAATTAATCATTGTTAATATTTGATTGCATATTCTATAATCATCTTTCCTTACTTACGCGAGATAACACATATATGCAAGGAGAACGAAACAAATCATTTTCTAAAAAAATTACGAATACGACTTCCATATATTTGTCATATTACTTATTTAAAGTTGCACAAAATATACGTTAATATTTAATTCTATAATCTGTTCAATGTATCGTAACAACTTCAACCAAACTATGGAAATATTCTTAAACAATATAGAAAATCGTTATTTATGCCATCTAAGATATAACTAACAAGATACATATTCCAAAAATCACTGACTGTTGCAAATATTTTTACAATTCTTCGTATATACGCAAATAATTTTGGGACGTCATAACCTTAATTTACTAACATACTCCTATATAAACCTTTGCTGCAAACCATTTTATTCATCTTTAATCGGAAACTCAAACAAAATGCGTGAATACCAAATGGTGCATGAGTTACAATCTTGGGAGGATGGTTGGACAATTAAGGTGAAGATTTTAAAGAGATGGGGGGCCTTTGATGCCGACGGTCTTCGTGTGATGAATTTCATATTGGTTGATGAGAATGTAAGTTTGATACTCATCTCTATCAATGTTTTATATTATTAGTACTTCATATCGTTTTGCTACTAATGTTTTATATCAATTACCATAACAGAGTTGCAAAATTTCTGCCTACGTTGGTAACCTCAATCTATCCTATTTCGAATACGTTTTGCAAGAAGGAATTGGGTGCAGTTATCCAAATTCAAACTAATTCCTTCTAAGTGGGAAGAACGGACTACAAGACACGTTAAGCAAATAATTTTAGATGGGGAAACTAAGGTCAGTTCCATCCGACCTTTGACTGGAGATCCTTTCCTTCGTTTTGTTGATTTCAGCCGTGTTTACAATAAGCCTTACAGCCACTTATACCCAGTTGGTAAGTATTAACATTTATCTTTATTAATTATGTATTTAACTATGTTAGTGTTATCGATTATAGTATTGTATGATTGATTGTGTAATATTGATCAGTTGTTGTACTACAATATTTTGTAATCCAGATTTCATTGGTGTTCTGGATCATGTCGAAAATATGGTTACAATTGTTTATCCCGATGACAAAAGTGTTCCAACACTGAGATTCCGAATTAAAGATCTGGAGTAATTAATATAATGGTTTCATGTTTTTATATCATTATTTGAGATACAATATAATCATAATAATTATAATGTGTAGGAATTGTACTCTTAACTGTGTTGCACATGATGACTTGGCTTACGAGATAGAAGGGAAATGCAAAGGTCCTGTAGGGAAGAGTCCATTTGCTATTTGTGTCTTAACTGATTGGTTGGTTAAGAAAAACAATGGTGCGTTTATCTGATTTTCATATTTATAAGACAACCTTATAGACATTCAAAACTTGATGACCTTATCTTATTTATATATTAGATGAAATGACAATTGAAAATTACAAGGAGGGATCGCTTTCACGTTTTGCTATTGCCCCGCCATTGGATGAAGTCAAAAGCTTTGGGATCAAGTATTAAACTTTATTAACATTCAATAGTTTTTGATTATGATTTTTTTTTACTGACTAATTACATGAAAAATATTATTCTCAGGCTTGCAAAGAAGATAACAGAAGTATACGTGAGTGCTTCAAGTTCTCAAGGAATAAAGGATTAGGACTTATGTTATGCTATCTTATATTTTATATTCTATTTTATATTTTGTTATGAGTGGTGTTCTTCCAAATTTGTTTTAATAAACACTTTGTTTCTCTTCCTACCATATTTAATTTGATTTCAATAAAGTGTATTATTTGGATATTAATTTTTTGAATTATTTGATAGTCATATATTTTGCCTTTTTATTCGCTAATGAGTAGTAGAAATTTTAAATAGACATGTATTACCAATCCTTAACATGCAACCAACGTAAACAAGTTTTTTCTGTTATATTACACAGTTTATATATATCGTTGTACTTCTATATAAATAGTACTATCATATCATCAATAAATAAAAAATCACTTAGATATAATCAAAAATAATATATGAATTTATTAATGGATATTTAGTTTCTAAATTTGAAACTATAAATATAGTTTCATGATCTTAGAAAATATACATGCGAGATATTCGGTTTCCGTTAGACATATTAATCTAACTGTATTACTATAAACCTAAAGCCTCCTATATATATTGGATTTTGCAGGTGTCTAAAACCTAGATACCACATCGTACCCTTTCACCATGGAACTCTATCACCGAGTTTCTGATTTGCATTCATGGAGATCGGACTGGAAAATCAAAATATTGGTTTTAAAAAAATGGGAAACTCTTGGTCCACAAGGAATTGAAGGTTTGAAATTTATTCTGGTGGATGAAGAAGTAAGTTATTATTATTTACTTCATAGTAGTATTATTTTTCATAAACATCTTAATATATTGATACTGAACTTTTCAGGGATGCAAGATTCAAGCTTCGATGACTAATCCTGTGTTGGTTTCGTATTATGATCAAGCTTTGCAAGAAGGACAGTGGAATACTCTACATGATTTTGTTGTAAATGATTTATTTTGGTTTCAGAAAACAACTCATCATAAATGGAGGATTTTTCTACTTCAGAATACTACTGTCAAAAGGCTATATGAAATCCCCACCGATACTCAATTTATGTCTTTCTCAGAGTTTGAGGATATTTTGGATGGGACTATTGATCATAAGTATCCTATTGGTATTTCATATTTGTCTTATATAATTCTCATTGATTTTCAATTTAAAATCTTTTAAACATCTTTTGATACTTTATGTGATATTAGATTTACTTGGTGTTGTTGTCCACGTTGGACGACTTACAAAGATTAAGGATTACAGACTAGATTGTGATTTTCGTAGATACTATAGTCGACTACGATTTACGTTGAGAAATCTCAAGTAAGTATTTGAATCGTTACCCATTTAATTGTATGTTATCAAGATAATAATATATTTTGTTAATATATTGTAGGAATGTTGAAATTAGTTGTGTTGCTTATGGTAACTTGGCTGATGATTTCCAATCACAATGGTGGTCTGCCTGTGGTTCTAATATAACATGTGTACTGGCAGACTGGCGTATAGCTTACAACAATGGTTTGTTTCTAACAAAGTTCTTAACATTTAATCATGATAACAGTAGTTATTATTGTTAGATCAAATATTAACTATACGTAAAATCTATGTTTTAGGGACATTGACTGTTTCGGATGCAAGAGGGATGTCAAGGTTTCTTTTTGATCCCCATATCGTTGAAGTTGACAAGTTCAAAGATAAGTAAGTACTATATAAATATTTGATATTTTTCTAAATGCCAGTAATAACATATCTGTATATAACTATTTAGGTACTTCAAATCCAATAAGACGGAGAACAATGACATTGAGTTTAAAGACTAATCTCATATATCATATTCACCTATTAATTATGGTTGGAGGTTCAACTATTCATGTCGTTTAGCTACAAAGGTGACCAAGTGAAGTAGTCAACGTTTTAATTCTATGAACTTATGTCAAATTCATGATTTATTAATAAGATCGATTGCTTTCATTATTCTCTATAGATGTTTGCTCATTACGATATATATATATGTATATATATTCGTCTAATACTATATACGTTTATATTATGTAGACAACATAGAAAGTTTAAATAATATCATCCTCAATTATAAATAACCAAAACCATACCAAGTTAATATACATTCAAGTAATGCAGCAGATATATAAAATTGTTCTTATAACCTAACTATTAACCAAAAGCATATCAAATTAATATACATTCACTGACTGTTCTTATACCAACATATAATATTAATATTAATAGTCAAATATATTAATTATGTCTTTCTTTTCATCATACACTTCAATTTATTTGGTCATTTTTCTTATAATTAGCATAATATATATATTTATGAATGAAATTAGAAATCGGTTAAATTCATTCATTTATGTATATTACAAAAAGGGAAACTATTAAAAACAAAAAAATACTAAATAAATCAATAAATAGTTAGTCACATATATCAAGTCCATTTATCATATATCAATATGGTACTAACATAAATAAACACTTAAAATAAATTCTGTTTCAAATACAACAAAATGTGCAATTAATCAAATATCATTCAACATCCTGTATACATACATTATAGTAGTTTATGATTTCGGTATAAAAGATAACATTCATCCCGTGCACAGCACGGGTACTATCCTAGTTTGGTGATAAATTAACACCAAAAGTAAAAATAAAAACAAAAAGATTAATAATGTAATAGGAATATAGATGTCTAGTATGAATAAAGATAATCATAAAATTAACTCAAAGTAAACCAAAAGAAAAATATTACTAATGGTGAAAGTGAAGTAATTAAGAAACAAATCATCTCAACCAATTTTCGATTATCTCTATCATCATTCTTTTCGGTTTTTTCCGGCGGCATAGTGAAATCTTCATCAACTTTTTTTTTTGAAAAAAAACTTACATAATTTAATCAATATTATATATAACTAAAAAAACAAGAATGTTAATCAGTATGTCAAAACCTAGTATCATATATAAAGATCTTTTAAAATCAAACTGCCATCCATCGGTTCGACCACTAACCGAATCACGAATTTATCGGGTTTTTGCCAATTTTTATCGGATTTTTATGCAGCGGATATTAACATTAAACTCGAACCAGATTTTACAGCGGATCATCAGATATACTGGCCAACCGCGGGTTTGGGTCGGGTTTAAAAACACTTCTTCTCCCATTTGGTTATATTTCGTATGCTTATATTTCTTTTTTTCTCCCCTCAAATTTCTATTATGTCAAGTGCCTCAAATGCTAGACTTATATTTAACTCAGGCCCATCAATACCCAATACCTATGACATTTTTTAAAAAAGTCGGTCATTTGGTTTGTCCCACATCGACAAAATGAGATAATTTAGAAGGGGAAGCTGCAGTATAAATAAGAGTCTTCATCACGGCTGAAATTTGTTTGCACTCAGCGAAGTAATGGGCCCACATCAGCATTAGTTCACAATCTTCTCCACTTGGGCCTATAAATTTTAATTAATCATAATCGGATTTAGGAGGTAGATAGTCGGTTGTCTGGTTAAGCTCACATCATAAGCCTAAAATCATAGCGGTGACATTAAAATCATAGCGGCTTGTCACCGTTCAGCGACTACTTGCGGATTAAACGACTAGGCGGGCGATAAAAAAGGTTACAAACTTTTAATCAAAAACCCCCCAATGGATGTTGTAGATGATTGGGGACGGAAAACCTGGGTCTCATCAGTTACTCCTCTTTTTCGAACCCATCAGATTCGCAGCTTCTCTTCTCTTCTCCCTCACTCTCTCCTCCGATTCTCTCTCGCATCCCTCACCTAACTCACGCTCGGTTTCTCGCCATCTCCGGCATCCCTCCGTCGGCTTCTTCCGCAATCGAAGCCTCTTTTCGAATCCCCCATCCCAACGATGATGCCTTTAGGGTTCTCTCCTACAATCGCCTCCAACTTCTACCTTGTCCTGGGACAAATTCTGTCTTGGTGTTTTTCCCCACAGAGACTAACCTCGATCAAATTGGATTCGTTCTACTTTCCACCGAAGATTCGGGTGCTATCCGAGTCATGGGTATGGACCAAGGTTATGTCTTTGTGGCAAAAGAGCGGTTCTTTTCAAAAATTTTGAAGATATTGGTACAACCGATTAGTAATTTGGGAGCGCACAAGTGCTCTTCTTCGATGGAATTTGGATATGTTATGGTTTATACATTGTATTCGATTCATTGGTACTGTGTCAAGTACGATGAATCTCGAGGTAGACCGGTTTTGAGTTACCTCGGACCAAAGTTATTTAAGTGTTGTTCGATCGCGAGCGCTTCTTGGAGCCCTCATTTTCCTGGAGAGTGTTTAGTTTTGTTAGAGAACGGCAACGTCTTCGTGTTTGATCTGAACCAGAGACAATTCAGAGGTTGCAAGATGAAAATTTCTTGGGAGTATCAAGGTAAATCAGCCAATCATAGTTGGCTAGGATGTGAATTTGGTTGGAGATGTGGTATTTTTATTGTTGCTCGATCTGATGCAGTCTTTGTAATCACCAGAAGCTCTGGAAATTGTAGTGTGAGATCTTTGTTGGAAATTAAGAATCTGAACATTGCTGAAACAGAAGAGTTTGTTGCGTTTTCCAAGGCTGGTAGTGACAGTTTTCGGTTTGTTCTTGCTTCTCAGAGCTATCTATTTCTTTGTGATGAGAGATCACAAGTGCCTTTGTTGAAATGGCAGCATGATATTGAGAAGCCTTGTTTTATGGATGTTTATAGCTTGTCCGATCTTGGGTGTGAGACCTATGACTCAACTAATTTCTGTGTTGTAGTAGGGTCATTTTGGAATGCACAATCTCAAATGTTCTGTTATGGACCTACCAAAGATCCTTATTCTTTGCATGTATGGGAGCTTCCTCACAATCTACTCTTACCAGCTGGAAAATGTCTATGCGGAGATTGTGTAGTTAGACAAGTGATAATGAAGGAGTCTCTTCCCGCGTGGATTGATTGGCAGAAAAAGAGGGTTCTTATTCTTGGTTATGGCGTTTTAAACAAGTACCTTCCACTTGGGTCATCATCAGATCAAGCTACTTTGATTCGATTAACCTCCTCAGGGATGCTCGAAGCAGTCAACTTCCGTGCTTCTCGTGATAGTTTGAATAGCTTGGAAGAAATAGCTCACATAGATTCAGCCTGCAAATCCGATGAGGTGAACTTATTGTACTTCCTTGATGATGGCAGATACAAATTCCCGAGACGGTTCAAATATCTCGAACTCGATTATCTCTCTGCTCACACAAAAGGGACTCTTGCCAGGTTTTTAGACTCGAGGATGAGTAAGAAAGCATCAGATTCGAAGGAGAGTGATTCTTTTAACTTAGCCTACCACGAGGACTTATGCGAGAAGTTGAAGATTTGCGGATTCAGTAGAGACAAATGTTATTCTTCCATTACTGCAGTCTTCGAATGTATCAACTCACAAACAAGCGTTTTTGAGATTGCAGTAAAAGAAACCTGGTCAATGTTACGTATGGAGCTTTTGATGCTTGCATTCTCAAACTACTCTGAGTTTGAAGGTGTTCTGATAGACAAGAAGAAACCATCTCTTGAGTTCTTAGTTGTTCCTGAAACCCCACAATTACCACCTTTCCTCCTCAGGAAACCTTCAAGCCGAAGTAGCAAATGGTCAAAGAAGGAGCAACCCGGTCCTGAGCTCGTTGGTCCTGTTCTTCCACTTCCAGTCCTCCTCACATTAAACTCAGAAGAAGAAGAGTACTCACCAGATGTGGAGTTCTCTGACCGGTGCAACCAAATATCCAAAGCAGCCTATGAGATGGCAAACTCAGGTGTAGACGAGACAATCATTTCACTTGGCGATGACATGTGGGTCGAAAACTATTCACAGCAGGAGAAGAAGCGGTTCATTGCTTATTCTCCGATCACAAAGCCATCTGATTCAAACAAGCAAGATCAAGAACTCACTACGTTTATCTCCAAAGTGCGTCATTGTAAAGACAATGCTGATGGTGAAGGGAGTGCAAGGCTTGAGGTGTTGGATGATATGTGTCCGGTCGAGATTTACTTCGAAGAACGGAATGTGAATTTTGATACAAAAGCTTTGCTTACGCCCAAGACGCTCCTCTCTGAATGGCAAGATCGATCTTCTTCATATCAAAACTTCCTTTCTCAGTATCATCTCCAAAAATGAGTCATATACATCTTGTAACCTGTACACAGTTTTTCACGGATTAGTAGTGAAATGTAGGCAGTTTGATACTGAGTTTCAAGATATAAGATAAACATATTATGTTTGTAATAATATGAATAAAAATCCAGTGACATGAAGGTTTTCATGGGACAAAAAAAAAGAAGTTTTAATTAAGAACAAAGTTAAAAGCAAGAATTCGTCAAAACTAAATTAATATATAACTAAAACCAGCCCAACAAATTACACATATACTGCAAAACTAGATTTTATTCATATGGATTTTTGGTCTTCTTGTGGGCAAGTCTTTTACAAAATAAAAGAAAACGTAAAGTTTCGGAGAACACGATGATGAAGTGTTTTCCGATGACAATGCTCAAGTCAGAAAATGACAAGAAAATATCACAAAGTGACAAATCGGAAATAGGAAAAGAAGATCGAAGAACGGAAAGAAAAGTGGGTCGTGAGCTCTTAGAAAGGGATGAGTCTACACGTGTATGAGTTTAGTGGGTTATTTGAGGTGGAAAAGAGAAAAAGTGTAAGAGTTTGTGTGTGAAAATACTCCACGATTTAGGAATCAGCGTGGAGTGGAATAGAAGTGGTCGAAATGATGATCGGAAAATGAGAGTGCTAAACCTTTTGAGTTACGAGTATCTAGAAAGATAACATATGAGTTATTGGTTTTGCAAAAACCAATAAAATTAAACTTTCTTTTCGTTGGAAAAAGTTAAAGTTAAGTATTTATAAAGTTTTCCGGTTTCAGACCTTGGGTTATTGGTTTTGTAAGTCGGTTTGAGATCCAACATAATTGGCCTGAGAACAGGTGGCATTTCATGCCGAATCTCCCAAATCTAATGGATTTGAGGTCTGATGGTATATGCTTAGGTCGTATTTGGCTGTATGTCCAATTGTAAGGAGTTGGGTCACATAATCAGAAATTGCCTCAGTGTACCTCTTGAAGTCCCTCCTCCGAATGCAAAGCATAAAGGTCCCACTGCTCTTTCAAAGAAAAAATAAAATGTTAGAGCAGAGCCTTTGGCAGTTGCTTATACTCCGGTCAAAAAGGTTGACAACACGATTCCAAATCACTCATCTGCGAAACCAACCTCTGTTGTTGTTAAAGGATCTAATAAATCTATTACTGCAACATCTACTATGCAGGTACAAATTTCAAATCCATCTACTCCTTCTGGTGACAAAATGACAAAGAGTAGCATTCTTGCCACAAAAGAATCTCTCCTAAAACAGTATATTCCTGTAAATGTAGTACGTTCGGCTACAATTACTCCTTACAGGGGATGTCTATCCTTTTTGTCCTGAAAGAACAGAAAGAAAATCTTTGAAAAGATACATTAAAATAATTATAATGCTTTAATGCTTCAAACAAATTTACTCTAACATTTACATTATAGTTATAGTTATTTGGTTTGTTAATAGAGAGAGAAAAATAGTCATTTCTTTTAGTTAGGCCTAACTATCCGGACTTTTCAAGGTATCCAGAGCCGCATCCGTATCCGCCGAATAATCAATTTTATTATCCGGATCCGGATCTGACAACTCCGGATATCCGTAGACCGGATATGAACTGAATATTTATGGATATTCGACCAGATATCCGGTTTTGTTGATTTTAATTATAATGAAATAACATAGATAATTAAAATGAATATCTGATTATAAAGTTAATTTTTAATAAACATAGGTGAATGTTGATTTTTGAAAAGTTAAATTCTAATATAACAAAGTTAATTTAAAAAAAAAATATTATCAAAAATAAATAAATACTTAACAAACGGATATGGGATAACAGATATCCGTTTTCAAATTTTCTATTATCTGGATCCGTATCCAGAATAATCGAATACTTAATTTTACTATCCGAATTCGTATCCGAACTACACGGATATTCGTTTTTACGGATCGGATCGGAACGAATACTGGATCGGAGACCGGATACCTGATAATAATTCTAAGCCTACTTTTAGTTTGCTGTAATAGCCATCTAATTTGTTAAAAAGGAGAAACATATGATTTGTCTGTTTTGTCTGTTTTGTCTGTTTTGTCTTTTAGTGATATAAGAAAAATAAAATGTTACAATTTTTGCAGATTCATGTGCACAAGTTTGTTTTGATATCTTTCTGAAAATTGACTATTACTTTTATATGCTATATGTCTAATTCTTTGATTCAAATAATTCACCCTTAAATTTTGCATCTATACTTCTATACTATTAAAAGGGAATCACTTTTTTTTTGTATCCAAACAGAATTTTCTTCATTTAAGATTATTCTGTTTTTGAATAATTGCTATTTCTGTTGCCAAACAAATCAATTTAATGTAATATAATTAAAATACTATATATTTTTAAATTTATATTTTAATTTAAATCCGAAAACTTAAACATAAATTTAGAGTTGTTATAGATTTTCTTAAATATAAGTTATATTGTTTATCAAAAATCATAAAATAAGTTATTATTATATCTTTACAAAAATAATAAATCAGATATTAATTTAGATTTAATTTAAATATTTAAATAATATTTTTAACGATAAAGAAGAAAGTAATATATTATTGTATATTTTTATTAAATAAGTCTAAAATTTTTAAATATTTAAATTTAATAAATATTTGAAATATACAAATATTATGAACAGACGGGTTAGAATTATGTTTTAACAATCACAGTCTTTTCGGATTAATATAAATTGAGCATATTATAATGACATTTTTATAATAGTGATATTTTTTAGATTAATATAAACACACAAATTAGAATAATATTTTTATTTTTACTTTTATATAATGTTTTCTAATTGTAATCATATATAATATTAGAAAAAATAAATTAATAGAAATAAATTATATAAATAAAAAAATCTTTATCATTAATTAAAAAATTTTAAAATAATTGCGCATTGGATAAAATCTAGTAGAAACTTATAAACGATCAAATAAACAGATAATTTTTTTATATAAAAAAACTGTAGAACAAGTGAACAACCAAAACAGATAGCGTTTTTAATGGTAAGTAGATTCTAACCCCGTGCATCCGCACAGGAATATTTTTTATTGTTTAACGAATTTTGTAATATAATTTGTGTTTTTGAGTTTAGATATAATTATTTTTATAAATATATTTTTAATAAGTGAAAATATTGATTTTTGTGTTTAGATATATTTTTATAGTATTAAAATTAATTATGATTATAAAAATATAATTTTAACCCGTCCGCTAATATTAATTCAAAATGAACTATTATAAAAACATAATTCTAACTTTTCCGTTCATATTACCGTATAATATAAATATTTGTTAAAAGTTTGAGATGTATTAACAGTATTATTTAGCATTATAGTTTTCTAAAATTTAATCAACGAAGGGAGTGTACAACTGGCTTTTCAAACCATATTTTAGTGTATGCAATAATTTTTAATTTTTTGATGTTTTTATTTTGTATGAAAAATATATTTTCGAAATACATGTATAATTCAAAATTAGTGATTTTAGTTACCAAAATATTTTTAATCCTGTTTTTATATATATTTTTAGTTCTATGAATTTTAAAAAATATATTTTTAATATTTAAATTATACATTTGAATTTTACCTATTATTTTATTATTAATTTGTAAATAAATCATAATCGTAAATATATTATATAAGCAACATAAATATCATATCATTTACATCATTATAAATATTTTATATTTCAAATATGACCATTATTTTTCATATGTGAATTATTTTTTTTTCAAAATTCTACATATTTTTGATAAAAATGTTTAATAGTATAGAAATTATTTAAATTAGAATCTTTAAATCAAATCTAAATTAATATCTGATTTTTTTTTTTTAGTCACAAAATTAATATCTGATTTATTATTTTTAATCAAATCAAATCAAATCTAAATTACCTAGGAACTCTAAAAATATTTAAATTAATAACTAATTTTCAAAATTAAATATAAATAATTATTAAATTGTTTTTAAACGCTTAAAAAAAATTAGGAGTATTTGAAAGCAAGTACTAAATGTGCTTCTATTTTAATATAGATAAGGAAAAGCACGTTAGCCGCAGATTAACTCCATTTGTTATTCCATTCTCACCATATAAATTAACCTCAAAACATAATTACAATCTTCTTATTCTCAATACGATGCTTAAAGCAAAAGAATCACGTTTCAAGATGCATCAACAAACACTAGAAAAATTGGGAAACGGTATCATTCTAGGAAAGACAAACATGTTTGATTTTCTTTATTATTATGACGACCACGCTTCAAGTCAAGTCCGTTGAATATTTTCTAGGTCGCATCATTTTGCCTGAGGATGCGAAGCGATGAACTCAACAGCAAGTTCGATGGATTGTATCTTATCTGCTTCGTTATCGGGTATCTCGAATCCAAACTCCTCTTCAAGTGCCATAACCACTTCCACTGTGTCCAAACTATCCAACCCTAGATCATTCTGAAAATGTGCCTTTGGTGTCACCTGTCAACACCAATGAATCGCACTTAACTTATCGGAGAATCAAATAAATATTCCTCGGATTTCAGTAATGGCAAATCGGGAACAGTGAGTAAGCAGAGGCCAAGGTGCATGTAACCAAATGATTAGATTAGGTTAGAGACATTGAACATGCCATAACTTGCAATTCAAGAAGCTGATTCAAAAGAGTAAATAAAGAACTAAACTAAGATCAGTATACAAAGAAACTCCTGAACAATATTCAAAGACAAGCAAAAGTAGTTATGTTCTCTAATGTTGTCTGGTTCAGTTTGATAACAAGAAAGGATAGAACCCTAGATCATTTAAACTATCTAACCCTAGATCATTCTGGAAATGTGCCTTTGGTGTCACCTGCAACATCATGAATCGCACTTAGCTTATCGGAATCAAACAACTATCTATCTATACTTCCTCGGATTTGACTAAGTAATGGCGAATTCAGAGCAGAGAGTTCAACATAGAAGCAGAGGCCTCAGGTACATGTAAAGTATTGTAAACAAATGATTAGATTAGGTTAAAGACATAACTTCCAATTCAAGTAGCTGATTCAAAGAGTAAACAAAGAACTAAAGTAAGATCACTATCGCAAGCCATTATCCATTCTTGACAAACACAACCATTGTCTACAATAATCAAAGAAAATGCTATTCAAGATTCAAAGAGACAGAGACAAGCTAATGTAGTATGTTCTCTAATGCTGTCTGGTTCAGTTAGAAAACAGCAAATGATAGATACAGAAAAATCGAAAGGAGGATCTTATCGAATCAAACAACTATCTATCTATGCTTCAGATACATAGAGCATGCCATAACTTCAAATTCAAGTAGCTGATTCAAATAGTAAACAAAGAACTAAATCAAGATCAGCATCGAAAGCTATTAGCCATTCTTGAAATACAAAACCATAATCAAAGAAAATGCTTATTAAGACAAGCAAATGTTGTATATTCTCTAATTTTGTATGGTTTTGAAAACAGGAAATGATAGAAATAGAAAAATCAAAAGGAGGATCTTGTGGTTAATTATCTGGAATCATGAGTAAACATGGTTACAGAATCTATCTGTTCCAAATGTTATTTTGCCTTCGATTACAATTTCAATAATTCACATGAAATTGGCACTAAGCTTTCAGCTTCCATCATCAAATCAATGCCTATCTATGACAATGTAATGTATCAAATTCAATCAAATTCTTCATTTCTAGTTTCAAATCGAAAATCAACCTCAAGGGTTCAAAATCGGTGGTGGTGGAAGATTTAAACAACAAAAACAACGAGAGGAAATAATCTTAAAATCTTACCTTAGAAGGCTCTACTTTCTGGAAATTCTTAACGACAGAGACAACACGATCTGTGACTTCGGATTTATCGAGGAAGGACCCTCTGACTTCGTCGGAGAAACGACGAAGAAGAACGTAGAAGGGAGCTACGGATTGATGAGAAGTGACGCTGGATCTTTGAAGAGAAGGTGTGACATTGATTCTGAGGTATTTAAGCAGAGCATTTCTCGACGCCATTGCTGCAGAAACAGAAAAAAAAAACCCTAAAACCTATCTCTCTCTCTCTCGTTTAACAGAGAAGATGAGAGATCGACCTGAGTTGTTGAAACGGTGACGTATTAGTATTTGGGCTCGTATGTGCGTATAATTTGAATTCTGAGCCCGTTAGCGAAATGGCAGGCCACTAAAAAACTCACACTAATAAAAAAAAATCTCAACTAATCTGATTTAGTCAAATTATTTGTAGAGACATCATGACAATTTATTTAAGCAAAAAAAACGAAGCATGGTCGAAATATGCATGATCGAATTATTTCGTTCGAACTATCGGAATGATTAAAGAACAAGTTAGAATGATTTGAGTAAATTTAGTCAAGTGGAGATGAATGGTTAAATGGCTAAATAACAAAGATAATGTTAATATGATCGAATGAACAAGGGATCAAACTAAGTCATGATTTAGATGAATTAACCGATAGATCAATGATTAAATGGTTGATGGTCTAAGTTATGATCGTGACAAAGATTGAATAACTTAATCATGGTTAATGAGATAATCATATGGCTTGGTCATGAACGAAGAAGAACGAATTGGATGACTTAGCTAAAAAGAATGAGATTTCAAAAACTTGAGCTAAACCAGTTAACTGAGCTAAATGTGCTGATCCTAGAAATATATAGAAGAGGTTCAAGTTGTGTGAGAATCGAATAAGGGAGATTATATTAATTATACGTATCACTGTTATACATATAATCAATTTTAGTATATAAATATTTGTAATTAAGAAATTATATATTGATTTATATTATCTATAAAATCTGATAAACAATTTGTCTTATGCGCAAATGGTTATGAGCGGTTATGTACCTAAAGATGTGATGAGTGTATTCAGAGGTGTGACGTGCATAATGCGTGATCCCGGAGATCAACCTTTAACCTTTGACGTTGGTGCAACCATGTAAAGACCCATATTATACGATCCATTGTCCATGCATGTATCATATAGATGTGGGATCCTATGCATTTGCATCAAAATTGTCTCTAACACATAGTATACACAATTTTGTCGCCGATATTTTGACATATTTGACATTTAACAAACTTAACCATATTATGATCAAATATGTCAGGATTTAACATATTTGACATATTTTTCGCCGAGATTTTGACATATTTGACATTTAACACTCCACACTCAACAATCCGCAAGAATCAACTTGTTTAGAAGATAGAGAAGAAAAAAAACGTATCATTTACCCTCACAAACTCGTTCATATCCGTAAGAAAACATGCTACTTTGTGGAAAAAGACAATCCACACTAGTTCGAAGTAGTTGATTATTAAAGACCACTTTCATCCTCGGTGATTTCACTAAGCACATCATATTCCATATGAGAGTTTTTAATTCCATGTGAAATGAGAGAAATTTCTGTCTCCCATTAAAGTTCCTGTATCACCATCCTAAGAACAAAAAAAAAACCTAATCCTTTAGACAAAAAAAAAAACCAATCCTGAGAAATTGCTGATCTCATTACATGAGCTATCTATGACCATTCTGTGTCCTGAACCTGAGCCAACGTACAGGCTAAAGCCTCACTTTCCCTTATTTCGATCAATTCATACACCCAATTTATCATTTGCTTAACTTTTTAATTCAAATGCTACTTCCTTAGTTTTTCTTCCATTTATTTTGGTCATAAAATTTTCGGTGCATTTATTTCTAAACAAGAAAATAACTCTAGATTAAATAACTTGACTTAAATTGAAAACATATAGTCAAAAAAATGTTGTCACCTAAATTATCAATAACTCTCACTTAATAAATCTACTATAATATAAGTCAAAATCACTTAAAACATTTAATTTTGACTAAAAACTACACATTATGGTAGAAAGTTTAATAAAAGAAAATTACCATTATGGTAGAAATTTTAAAGCACTATATACTATATAATCCAGTAGTTCTTGTTTAGAAGTTTATATTATTGCCG
Source organism: Eutrema salsugineum (assembly GCF_000478725.1). Taxonomy (NCBI): domain Eukaryota; kingdom Viridiplantae; phylum Streptophyta; class Magnoliopsida; order Brassicales; family Brassicaceae; genus Eutrema; species Eutrema salsugineum. Next base: position 7,936,744 of record NW_006256547.1, on the reverse strand, counting down.
GCGCTATATACACCATATTTTGTGAGTCCAGTAGTATCATCGCTTTCCAGGTATAACCGCTACATAATTCTAATAAATTCATTAATTAATCATGCGATTACTTTTATTAAAAGATTTAATAATACAAATGTTAATAGGTTTCGAGTTTGCATAGAAGGATAGTGTGATATGTTAATTTGTTTTTGTTTGATTTTTACAATCTTAAATTCTTAATAATCAACTCGTTCTAATTATAAGATAAAAATATTTAGAGATTGTAATGTTTTTTTGGTTAAAAGAAATTGTAATGCACAAATTCTGGAAAATTTAACAAATGAATTACTTTATCTAAATTTATCATAGATTGGGCATACTTATTTATTGATAATTTATGTAAAAGTAACTTTGAAGAAGTGTGTTAATTGATGATAGATTCACTCGATTCTTTTATTAATAAGATAGAGACATGGTTTTGACCAAAAAAAAAAAAAAAAAGATAGAGACATGGTCTTTTGTTCTTCACTATATATATATGACCAAGTCTTTTTCACTTAATCTGTCTAAATTGTAAATGTTTGTGTGTGGTTTGTTACAGATATATAGTGATGTCAATCTTAAGGCAATCCCAACCAATGAAAAAGCTTTTGATTATAGGCACTATGCCTATTATCCTCGACATGAATGCAGATTCTTCTTCTGATTCGGAAGAAGAAGAAATTGGAGAAACAGAAGAAACGACACAAAAGCCTATTACATGTTTAATATCTCATGATGAATGTTATGTTGCTCCTCAGCTCTTGAACGAGCTTTATGTTGAGATCTTTGCACGTGTTCCGTGCTCTGAGTATTGGAAACTACAATTTCTCAACAAACGGTTTTCACAATTGCTAAAAAGCAGTGAGATTTTCAGGATGAGGCAAAAGCTCGGATTAGTGAAACCATATCTATTTTTGCTATCAAGTGGTGCTAATCGTTGGACTATGTTTGATAAGGACTTCGAAAGTTTCCTGAAACTTCCGAAACTCTCTTCTAACATTTGTTTCTTCAATGGTGATAAGGAAGTTACTAGTGTGGGTACGCAACTAATCGTCATTGGGAAGGAGGTTGAGGGCATTACAGTGTGGCGGTTCGAGCTAGAGATGCAAAAATGGGTCAAAGGTCCTGCAATGATCACACCACGGGTCATGTTTGGTTCTGCGAGCCATGGGACAAATGCATTTTTTGCTGGAGGAGTTAAGATAGATAAAAACAGTTACGAAGTTGTGAGCATAGCAGAGAAGTACAATGCCGAAACAAAAACCTGGACAGCGATTCATGCCATGCATAAGCGAAGGAAGTTATGTTCAGGATTTTTCTTACGTGGTAAGTTTTATGTTCTCGGCGGTCAGAATGAAAACGATGAATACCTAACTTGTGCAGAAAGTTACAACGAGGTAACAGATTCTTGGGAGCTGATTCCAAACATGCTTAAAGATATGCCTGTCTTGTTTTCCCAAGCGCCGCCGCGTATCGCAGTGGTCAATGATAACCTCTATTTGCTAGAAACATCTTTGAACGAGCTCCATGTTTATGATGTAAATGCAAACGCTTGGAAGAAACTTGGAGTTGTACCTGTGGGAGCACATTTCACCAGAGGTTGGGGCGTTGCGTTTAAGTCGGTTGGAGATGAACTTTTGGTGATCGGAGCTTCGTCTGCTCGACCTCAGTCTCAGTCAATGACGGTTTACAAATGTCGCCCGGATGTGGAAGAGATTGTTTGGGAGGAGTGTAAGCGTTGTTGCCGTGGCGTTCGTCTTAACCATTTTATTCTGAACTGTTGTGTGATGCTTGCTTAAGCAAGATTTGTTCTTTGGGACCAACTTTGTTTTTGTTTGTGTTTTGCTTTTGTTTTTGTGTCGTGTTTGAAATTTAAATCGTGGGGATCTTGCAGCTAAAGCATGATTCTGGTTATTGTTCTTTATTGTTATATGCATTTTGATTATATTAATTTTTGTCATTTTCTATAATTGCATCTTGAATTTTAAACGTAGACTTTGGTGGTTTCTTGTTTCTTTAGTGGGGAATATCGGGATCAAGTTCTGTTTCAACTTTAATTTGCCGAAATATTAATTTTGAAAGTGCTAATAGCAAATGTAATTTTGGAGTCATTTTTACACTTTTTTTGTTTTGTTTATGGCAATCTCTCTTTTATAATTTGCAAAGGTTAGCCTAATTGTTTTTCTAACCATTTTTCTTTGAGCATTAATGTAATTAATCGATACAACCAGCCAATACTTTTGATAATGAGACGAATGTTTGAGCTTGAAATCAATCGAAAGTAATGAGACAGAGAAGACTTGAAGTTCAACATTGGTATATTGGGTGTGATACTTTCATTGCCCAAGAATGGCCGCACAAATTCTCCTACTCAAAGCCTAATTTGGAAGCTATTCCAATTTGGGTTAGATTCAGCAACGTTCCTCGCGGTTTGACTACTGAGGCTAGTTTTTTTAGAAGTTCAAGTTAAAATTAATCTATCCATGCCAGTATCCAGTCTTATTGAACTGGAGACGGATCATAAAGGGGATATTATTACTCTAGAGACATTTTATCTCCGACTACCTCCAATTTTTCACATTATCGTATTATTGGTCATCGTGATTCTGCTTGTATGATCTCAAACATTTGCCAAGCTCTGAAGTGCAGGAGACTCTAGAAACACAAGACATTGCTTCTGTTGACTTCTGATCCTCAAGAGGACAATCTCACTCTTCTAGTCATTAGTGACATTGTCTCTACCGCTACCACTGTATCGGAGGCTCTCCCAACCACATCGATTTCTCCCCAAAAGATTGCAACTGCCATGGAAGGTCTCCCTACTATATTAGATACTACAAAAGAAAAAAAATTCATTTGAAAAAGGTTGCAGGCACTCCTGAATGGGTCTTTTGCTCAAATTGATAAATGAGGTTATAGTCATTGCCTCTAAAGCATACGAGACAAGCCTTTACTCCTCTTCAATAAGTGAGAAATCTCCTTATTATACTGACTCTCATGCTAGTGTTGATATTTATACTCCACTTCATCCAGTTGTTTTCAGTGATCTTTTTGATAAAAATGCGGTTTTTAAGAGAGATGATTTTGCAACTCACTAAAAATCTTGAGGAGGTATGCCAATAAAGAAATGCAATGGTTGCAATGGTTGCAATCTTGAGGAGGTATGCCAATAAAGAAATAAAGAAATGCAATGGTTGCAAGGTCATGGTCGTTGAGATAATGGTAGTAGTGGATCTCATCAAATCTATCCTTTTGTTTAGGTTTGTCAATCCTCCTATCTTTCAGCTTTTGGTTGTTAAGAGCTTTAGGTACATTAAGTTAAACCTTAGTCCTTTTCCTCTAACTTTATCTTCTTGTGTGTTGTGTTGTAGTGTTTTATTTTTATATTAATGAAAACACTTTAACAATAAAAAAAAATATAACGACAATATTCAGAGTTTATGTCGGGAAAAACTGGTTGAAAGCTGGAACACCGATAATGCCAGAAGAAATATGAACAATACATATTTGCAGGGTTAACTCATAATCTTTTTCATAAACATGAATATGTTTGTAGTAACATTGTCGGGTAGTTTAAACATTGGATGATTAATTTATTTTGTTGGGTGCTTAAGACATTGCGTTTAGGTTCTCCCAATACAATTTAGGAATTAGTTTTTCCTTACATATTTCTTTTATAGACAATCTACTGTACATTAATTGTTTGGATTCATTATACTAGAGTTTATAGCTCCATCGTTTCACTACAAGAAAACATAAGGTATTCCTATCAAAAGTCTGACAGAAATATTTGGTAAGAAAATTTTTCTATCAATTTCGTACAAAATTCTGACGAAATACTAAAGTGGTAGGAAATTGGTTGGAAAATTCCTACAAGAAATAAGCAAGAACGAAATTTCCTACCAATATCCTTCCTAGTATAAATAGAAGGAAATTTTGTCAGGCTTTCGTAGGAAAGTGGTAGGGACCATCTTACCGTTTAGTTGGAAGGTATTTGGTCGGAAATTTCCTACGAATTTCCTTTCAATTATTTTTCGTGGGAAACTCGTAGGAATTTCGTTACAATCACTTAGTTAACTCTGCTAATTTTTTTGGCCACCACTTCTTCTTCTTACTTCTCATCGCACTTCTGCTTTTTTTTCGAATCTTCCTCGCATCGTTATTCTTGCACCGTAAATCTCCTATCTTCTAGCTCTCTTTCGTTTCTCGTTCACTCATCCATGGATACTCACCGCCGGAATCATACGTCGACCAGCAGATCTCAACGGAATTCCCAAAGTCTAAACCCTAATGACACCGGCGACATGACGGCAAACTTCTCATCACCGCCCATTCCTAATTTCTCGGTGCAGTACCCTTTTTCTTCTGTAGTTTAGATAAGCATGTGAAATCTCTTAGCAATTTGATTTAATGGGTTTAATTAACAGTGTTTGCTTATTGTTTTGCTTAAATTAAGATGTTTACTACAAATTATCATGTTTGCTTATATCTAATGGATTTATCTTGTTGTTTTTCTCTTCTATTTCTTATGTTTAGCTTATCTTTTAAAAGCTTATACTGTCATCCTATTTTCTGTGGTCCTTTTTTTTTTACGTCAAAAGCTCCCATTTGAATTAAGCACCAAGATTATGATTCAAGGTCCAAGTATGTGACTGATTGTGTGCTTGTACATTGTGTGATTGTGTGCTTGTACATCGTGTGAAATACATTCCTGTGTGATTTCTAATTGTTTTTTATTTCTAAGTGATTCCTGTGTGCTTCTACGATGGTGTGATATATACATTCCTCTTTTGATTTTTCAGGAGCGAACCCGTGAAGATTTTGAACGCTTCATGTCGCAAGAGAGACAAGGCTATGATTCCTATACACCAAGCATGACTCTAGACGACCTACAGTTTTCTACTCCTCTTCGTCCTCAAAACAATCAAGGGAATCCTTTGAGCAGCACAAGTCGAGCAGTTCCCCAGTCCGAGTCCGTCGCAGATTTTTCTCCAACTTCATGCTCGGTGGATGACTTGTTGCTCGCACCTGGTAGAAAAAACCTTCCGTATCTACATCCAGATCGAGAAGGAGGAGCTACTTGGTTAAGTTTTCTATACTTTTCTTAATAACTTGAGAGACTTTTTAAAATCCTTTTTAACTACTTTTTAAAATCATCTGCAGGTTTAGGCATGAAAAAACTGGAAAGATCACCAAGCAGTATTGAAGATGCTTAAGTCAAACCTCCCAAAATCATTTCCCACCTATCGTAGCCTCCCTATTGAAATCAGGAATCGATGGTTTAGAGCTTTTGCTGTGAGTATTTATGAAACTTTGTAAATCTTAATTAATACATTTCTTTTTCATTATGTTGCTAACTATGGATTTTTTCTTTTCCAGCAAGAATTTAATTGGGACCCAAGCATTACAGAGTTAGTTCGTACTGCATATGATAGTCAAGCCGCTGCATCATTTTCATCAAACCTGCATGAATGGAAAAAGGTATTGAAAAGAAGAGGACCAAGGAATGCACCAGAATGGATGAAGGCAAGGGAGTCGCTCTTTGGTGGATACATGGCAATGTGGACTGAGGAAAAAGTGGCAAAGACTGCAGCTAAAAATTCAAGGAACCGGAAAAGTGAGAGAAACGGATTAGGCCAAGCAATCCACAATAACGGTGCCAAAACAATAGAAAGGCGATGGGATGTAAATTTCTATCAGCTAATTGTTTTTTTGTTTACTGTTTTACTCAGCTTTTACAGTTTATTTTTGATTCATTACAGACAGAAGAAAACGATGGAGAAGAGCCTCATATGCTCAAGTTCATTGAAGACGTTCACACCAATAAGAAGACCCGTACTATTGCTGATCAGAAGGCTAAAAAAATTATCCAAATTGCATCAAGGAAGATAGACGAGGTTGCTTCTCAACGCCTTAGTCAAGGAGATGCTCAGCCAACCCCACTCACTGCAAAAGAGATTAACTCAATTGTTCTTGAGGTAAGTATTTTGTTGATCCTTACCCAGTCTCCTATTTTACATATGTTTCATGCATTTTGTTTTTTTTTCATGCATTTTGTTTTTTTTTTTTTTCATGTCCACTCACGTTTCCCACATTCGGTTTGCTTTCTTCTTTTGTTGGAAAAAGTTAACTATTACTTCATTCAGCATTTACGTCCATTGCTGAGTATTGGTTTTAATGATGAGTTATTTTCTTTGAATAGTTTGTGTCTTTGTTTATTCTTTTCCATTTTGTGTTAGTGTTTTTTGTAAGCATTTACGTCCATTCACCGTTTACGTCCATTCAGCATTTACGGTCATTACATGTGTAAGTGTTTTTTGTTTGCAGGAAGTTCCTATAGTTGGTGGACGTCGTTTTGGCTTCGGTAAAATGTTGGATGCCGGATCCATTCCATCTGCGTTAAGAAATCCAGTGAATGAGTCATTGCAGGATGAAATAGACACATTGAAGAAAGCTGAAGCCGAGAAAGACGCAAAAATAAAATCACAAGATGGCCAGATCGAGTACCTCATGCAGTGCAATAAGCTTTTTCTTGAAAAATTTCCAGATATTCATCCACCAGGTGCTACTTCTCCTACAGCAGATGAGGACGAGACCCAGGAATAGATGATCATATGGATAGGTATTTGGGAAAGAATGATCATCCATGTAGTTTTTTGGGATGAGATGATCATTTGGTAGATGCTTATGTGTTTAAGTAGAAGTAGGTTTTAAGAACAAATGATCATTTGTGTAGTTTTTTGGGAATGAATGATCATTAGGGTAAATGCTTATGTGTGTAACCATGTTTTCTGGTTTTTTTGTAAAAATATGTTCTTTAAATATATTACTAATCAGACTTCTAATTAATTTATTAATCTTTTAGATTACAAATTAATTCTAGCTATCAATTTTGTTAAAAAGAAAATTTCATAGAAATTTTGGAAGGAATATAGTAGGAAGATTTTGAAGAAATTTGGACGAAAAATGAAAGGAATATATTTGAAGGGATATGGTAGGAAAAATTTTGTAGGAAAACCGAAGGAAGATTTCATAGGAAAATAGAAGGAAAGTAGAAGAAACTTTTTTATGATGTTTTGACCAAAATTCCGACGAAAGTTTCCAACCAAAATTTTGGTAGGAAATTTCCTACCAAATTCTGACCATTTTAAATTTCCGACGGCACGGAACCTACAAAATATTTTTGTAGGAAATTCATAGGAAATGCCTCTTTCCTACCTTTTTCTGATGAAAACTTTCATAGGAATACCTGCTGTTTTCTGATGCCTAAATTTAGAATATTATCATCTCGTTAGATACTTATGGTATTATGCTTGGGTTCTCCTTATTTTAATTTAAGGTTTATTTTTATCTTTTGTCATAAGTCTTTTATGGATAGCCTATTGTACATTAATCGGTTTGGGTTCACTAATATTTCACTAGGATTGAGAGCTTTATCGTTTAGGATATTATCATCTTGGTATATGACACAGTGTTTGGGTTCCCCTTATTCCAGTTTATAGAGGGTTTAGATTACATTTGTTGCATGTGTTTTATGAAATGCCTACTAAGTTCACTACTCACTCGTCAGTTACTAGATTTTAGTTTTCTAGCATTTAAAATACAAACAGAGAGAGATAGAGCCATCTTCTCTGTTTCTTGTTCACGTTACTTGTTTGAACTACGGTTTGAGGATAAACATGGGAAAAGAGAACTACTAAAGAACAAGCTTTATTCATATTAGCTACTAAAGTTTAGGTTAAACTCGAATTTGATTCTCTGATTTTGTAAACAAACAACACACTTGCTCTGATAAGTAACTCTCCCATCAAGAAATTCTGATCTGTGTCGTGTCCATAGATATGGCTATTACGATGAATCCAACCATTGGATTCAGACTGCAATGCAATGCTTTATAGGAACTACATCTGTACATGTTGTTGTTTTGGGTTGGCAACGCTTTATAGGAACTACATCTGTACATGTTGTTATTTTTGGGTTGGTGATATGAACATTTGTTCATATAAGAAAAATTTAAAAGATTTAGGCAAAGCTTTCCTCTTGACCCTAGTCTCCCTTAGAGATTAAAAATAATTCTTGGAAGCTTGCTTCAAATTAATCATAAAAGACTCTTATATAGGAATACAACTTAACACTAAAAGGAAAATACTTAAAACCTAATTAAAAAGGAAAACATCAAAACCAATTGTGAAAAGTAAAATCACCAAAACCCTTATTCATAAAAAAACACAAAAACTAATTAACTAAAAACCTTAACCATAATCTCGTATTATTACTCCCCTCTTCGACTCATAGCTTGTCGCTTAAATTCCGGATATTCCTTTGGCCGCTTCTTAGAGTCCTTCAAAAAATGCAACTTCTTTTGATGGAAGAAGCAACAGTTGGTATCAGTGCTACTTTAGGGTTTTGAGGCTTCAGTTGCTTTGTCTCAGTCTCTAGCGCTTCATCTTTTAACCTCATCGTGTGGTTAGGCTCCTGGTTTTGAAGCTCAGGTTGATGAACCTCAGGCTCTGATACTACAGTTTCTAACACAGTGTGTGGTTAGGCTGCTGCTTTGAAATTACAAGCAATGATAGGTTTTCCTTTGTAGTCTCTATCTCCGACGTAGCTTGTGGGTTTCTCTTGTTCTCTAGCTATGTTTGGAATCTATGTCCCTCATGGAATCGTGTGGCTATGATACCAAAATGATATAACCTTTGCTTTTATAAGAAAGATTTACAAGATTTAAGCAAAGCTTTTCTCTTAACCCTAGTCTCTCTTACAGATTAAGCCTAATTCTTGGAAGCTTAATTCTTGGAAAATTCCTTTCATATTAATAAAAAAGACCCTTATATAGGAATACAACTTAACACTAAAAGAAAATGCTTAAAACTAAGTAAAAAGAAAAACATCAAAACCAATTGTGAAAAGGAAAATCACCAAAAGCCTTATTCATAAAACAAAACACAAAAAAAAACTAATTAACTAGAAACCTTAATTATAATCTCGTATCATTTCTCTCCTCTTCGTGTAAATTGATATGAACCTTTGTACATATAAGAAAGATTAGAAGATTTAGGCAAAGCTTTCTTCTTAACCCTAGTCTCTCTTAGAGATTAAGATTAATTCTCAGAAGCTTTATTTTATGTTAATCATCAAAAATCCTTATATAGGAATACAACTTAACACTAAAATGAAAACACTTAAACCTAATTAAAAAAGAAAAATGAAAACCAATTGTGACAAGAAAATTCACAACCCTTGTTCATAAAAGAAACACACAAAAACTATTATCTAAAAACCCAAACCATCATCTCGTATCATTACTCCCCTTATTCGTATCATAAATTGATATGAACCTTTGTTCATATAAGAAAGCTTTAGAAGATTTAGGCAATGATTTCCTCTTAACACTAGTCTCTATTAGAGATTAAGCTTATTTCTTGGAAGCTTCCTTTCATATTAATTAAAAAAGAAAACATTAAAACCAATTGTGTAAAGGAATATCACCAAACCCCATATTCATAAAAAAAACACAATTAATTAACTAAAAACCCTAGCAATAATCTCGTATCATTACTCCCCTCTTCGTATCATTATTTCCCTCTTTGACTCGGAGCTTGTCCTCAAGCTCCAGCTCCAGCTCCGGATATTCCTTTGGCAGCTTCTTCGATTCCTTCCACAAGTGTAACTTCTTTCAATGGAAGAAGCAACAGTTGGTATCACTGCTACTTTAGGGTTTTGAGGCTTCAATTGCTTTGCACAGCCTCTGGCGCTTCAGCTTTTAACATCATTGTATGGTCAGACTCCTGGTTTTCAAGCTCAGGTTGATGAACTTAAGGCTCCTATATGCAATTTCTAACACCAGCGTGTTGTTTGGCTGCTGCTTCGAAATTACGAGTAATGATAGGTTTTCCTTTGAAGTCTCTGTCTTGTTAATTTCTTGTCTTCTCTAGCTCCACTTAGATGTTCCAAAATATCTCAAGCATCTCATTGAACTATGTCGTTATCCAATTGCATAGGGACTTCAGTTTCGAATCTATGTCTCCCATAGAATCGTTCAGCTCTGATGCCAAATTGATATGAAATTTTGATTATATAAGAAGATTTAGGCAAAGATTTTCCTCTTAACACTAGTCTCTCTTAAAGATTAAGCTTAATTCTTGGAAGCTTAGTTTCATATTAATCATAAATGACCCATATATAGGAATACAACTTAACACTAAAAAAAAGCTTAAACCTAATTAAAATGGAAAATATCAAAACCAATTGTGAAAAGGAAAATCACCAAACGCCTTATTCATAAAAGAAAACACAAAAACTAATTAACTAAAAACCCTAACCATAATACATATCATTACTCCCCTCTTTGTATCATTTGGTTGTGGAGGAAATATATTGTTTATGGACATATCAAATGAAGATGTTAGAGATTTTTTTGTGGGAGTTGCTTGTGGCAATGACTATGAGGACTCAAATTCCAAGGAAATGCATAAGTTTCTAAGGGAGATGAACTCATTAAAAATCTTGAGGAGGTACGCCAATAAAGAAATGCAATGGTTGCAAGGTCGTGGTCGTCTAGATGATGGTGGTCGTGAATCTCAAATCTAACCTTTTGTTTAGCTTTGTCAATCCTCCTATCTTTCAGCTTTTAGTTCTTAAGAGCTTTTGGTAATTTAAGTTAAACCTTAATCTTTTTTCTTCTAATCTTATTTTCTTTTGTGTTATGTTGTAATGTTCTATTTTTAAATTTATGAAAACACTAACAATAAAAAGATATTTTGATAAAACCGACAATATTCAGAGTTTATATAGAGAAAAACTGGTTTAAAGCGGGAAGTCCGATAATGCCAAAAGAATATGAACAATACATGTTTTCAGGGTTAAACAATTCCATAAACACCAATATGTTTATAATATAACATTGTCGGTAGTCAATACATGGGATAATTCATTCATTTTGTTGGGTACTTAAGACATTGTGTTTAGGTTTTTTTTTTTTTTAAACACTGAACTATTATTCTATTAAAAATTTATGAGAACTATTACATCGATAATTCCAAAACGGACAAGTATTCCGTCTGCATACATGCCAAACAAATCTCCATGCACCACGTTGAAAACTTCCTATAAGTTTGTCTCCATTAATCTGTAAATTGATAATAAATCGCATTCTCCTAATACAATTTCAGAATAAGTTTTTCTTACCATATGTATTTTATAGATAATCTTCTATACATTAATTATTTGGATTCATTAATCTTATCATCGTTTAGAATATTATCGTCTTGTTAGATACTTATGGTATTATGTTTGGGTTCTCTGCATTATAACTTAATTATGTTTAGTTTTTCTTTTTACATGTCTTTTCTAGATAGCTTACTGTACATTAATTGGTTTGGAGTCACTAATAATTTACTAGGATTGAGTGCTTTATCATTTAAAATATTATCATTTTGGTATATGACACTATGTTTGGATTCCCCTTATTCTAGTTTAGGGTTTAGATTACCTTTATTGTATGTGTTTTATGAATTGCCTACTAAGTTCACTAACCAGTTAGTAGAATTTAGTGCTCTAGCATTTAGAATATTCTCATCTAGATAAGTAGTTATGACATTATGTCTGAGTTTCCTAATTCTAATTTAGGATTTAGAACTAGAGCTTTCCCCGCCTTTTAGGCGGGTGGGAATGAAGAAAACTTGTATATTTGTTTTAAATTTAATTTAGTGTAGTGGTATACTAAATTTTTACTATCAATTTTAAATTCATTATATCAATCACATTGAAAGATATAATTGGAAAAACCTTCGGTAGATTCTTTAAAAGCTAAAAATGGTACATTCTTGTCTTTAAAGTACAGAAAAATGTAATATATCATAATGTTATTAATATTGAGAAGTAAATACATTAAAACCTCTATAAATTAATAATTTCGGGACCATAATATTTTCTTACTTTATCATGATATTAATTTATCTGTAAAAAAAATTATTTTCCGCCTATAAATTTCTAAAATTTGTTTTCAAATAATATAGGAGAACCTTAAGAAAGGAGATCAGAAATCTTGAAGCAAGGAGAATGTGACCGGAAACTGTGGGGGCATCAATAGTTTCATCCTCTCTTGCTGTTTTGCATAATATCCTGTCTCTCCAGAAAAAAGGTAACCCTAAACACATCAAGTCTTACCACTAAAAGCCTTTTGATACCTAACCTTGAATGCCTTGTTTAATATCTTTTTGATGAGAATCAATGAAACCTTTAATAAATGTTAAGAGTTAGTTGATTGGAAGTTTGTTATGAGTGTGTGGATTTTCGCATGACGGATTAACAGACTAGTTATGTTTGAATTTTGGTGAGAATTTTCTAGAGTTGATCTGATCGATGCATTGTCCATAATTAAGGTCTAGAAGTATGGTTGCTAATATTTTTGAGTTCCCTCTCATTTCTTTTGAGTGATATTTTTCCAAGATTTGATCTTGTTTTGTTTGAGGACAAACAAAGTCTAAGTCTGGGGGCGTTGATAACACCGTAGTTGTACCCATTTTTACCATTGATTTCAAATGCTTTTTCAAATGTTTTAATCAGTTTTAGGAACTTTTATTATGAACTAGTGTGTGACCCGCGCTACGCGCGGGCGTTTACCATTGTTTTTATATTATAATTCTTCTCTATTATATTATACACGTGTTTTTTTCCTTTTTTTAATAGTTTTATATCTGGGGGACTGTTGATATATAATATCACACATAGGGGTAAAACAGTAATATTCGAATCAAAAGTCTCGTTTTATTAGAAGATAGTTCGGGAAAATACAACTTGAGATAAGGTCGTCGTAGTTCCGATGACCTCGTTAACAAAGGGAGAACTCGAAATAAGGTTGACGATCTCACAGTTCTTTAAAGGTCTCTCTCTGCTGTTGATTTGCGGATATCTTGAATGAATGAAGCTCTCCCCTATTTATACGAATTCTAAGGCGGTTTCAGAAAAACTTTCCTTTTCCTTCTCGATGTGGAATTTAACATTTTCTTCCCCGATATTTCCGAAAATCCTCTGTGAAATTCGGGAAAGTCGGCCAATTTCGTAAATTGGACTTTAATGGACCTTCTAGAAAGTCATACGTCGGCCCACCCGATTTAACCTCGATTTCAATCTTCGTTAACCGAGATCTTTCCGGACCGGTCTCGATTAATACCGAGTTAGCCAGGGGTGCGAAGTACACCACCAACAGTAGGTCCCCCCGTCAGTTCGTCGAAGGAGTTTTTTTTATATGAGTTCGGCGAAATGCATGGACTCTTTTAACTCGGTTTGGATCTAGACCGGAAATAACTTGGTGAAAAAAATCTCTTACCGCTTTTATCTTCTGCCACTTGGCATAACCTCCATCTTTTGACTGCTTCCTTGTACGGACTTTATTTAGTCCGGGCTTTCTAACGGGCCTCAATCCCTTATAAATACTCCTCTTCACTTTCACTTCTTTACTTCTTCTCCACCATTTTAAGGTATAAAGCTCTACCTTCTCTCTAGAATTTTCTCTCTCTATTTCTTTTTTTTTTGTTCTTTTAGTTCGTTTTTCTTTAAGTTCGGCGATTTTAATTGTTAGTATCACAATCCAAAATGGGCGAACTGCCCTATTTTCTTTTAAAACTTAGTGGAGCTCATTTTGTGAAGTCCACTACGTTGGAGCCCATTTCTTCTTTAATTTGCTGACCCTTGCAACTTGCCAACTTCCTTTTTGATATAATTATGTTGTCTCCTTTTTCCTTTATCTACGTCGCCTTTTGTCTTCAAAATTAGATCTACTTTTTCTTTAATGAGCTGTCCTCCACTTCCACTTGCTTTTTCCTTTTTCTTTTTTACAGAGACTCAACTCCTTTCTTCAATGATAATGATCGCCATTCCCCTTTTTTTATTGAGCTCCCTTCTTCAAAAATGATGGCGATCTTCTTTTTTTTTTTAAATAGTGTCATCCTTCTTCATAATTTCCTTAATTTCTTTGCCGGATACGCAGATGAGAAGAAGTCCTGCTGCGCTCCATCGGAATAGGCCGTCCTTGATCATCATATACCGAGCCACACGCATTTTTAGTCGGCGTGCTTCCCATTTGTCCGGTGGTAGCTCTCAATTCGCTAAGTATGCTATAATTTGTTGCGTCCTATCTGGAGGTACTTCCTCATCGTTTTCATCCACATTTAGTGGGTCGTGACGACCTTCGGAAGGAAGTTCGGCATCGTCTTCGTCTTCTTGAACGAGGTCGGTTTCGTCAATCCGACCATCAAAATTGAGTGGCAGATTTGCTTCACCTAATGTGCACCTTCGACGTCGTAACGGTGGTTCAAGATTCGGTTCCGCCTCATAATCTCTTCGTCGGGTAGTAACGTTGCAATCCTTCATAGTTTCGATACTAGGTCGTGAGATACTTTCAATCGGGATTGTTCGTTTGAGATGTGGATCCGAATTTGACGCGAGAGCTGCTAAGGCAACGGCAGGCGCATTATCTCCTCGAGGAATTTTCGTAAGGCTGAATGTGTTGAACTCTGCTGCGAGTTGCTTAGCTAGTTGTAGGTAAGCCTCCATTCGATCATTTTTGGTATCATACTCCCCGCTGAACTGACTAGCAACGAGCTGAGAATCGCAGTAGGCATGAAGGTGTTGAGCGCCGATTTCCTTTGCAAGACAAAGTCCGGCAATAAGTGCCTCGTATTCGGCTTCATTGTTAGACGCTGGAAAGTCTAAACGAAAGGATTGTTCCAAAAGTTTGCCGGTCGGTGTTTTAAGCCGAATACCAATTCCAGATCCTTTGTAAGATGACGATCCATCAACGTGAAGTACCCATTTTTCAGCTTTGGTTAAGTCGGCTTTGACGAGTTCGGGTGAAAGTTCAATCAAAAAATCGGCTAACACTTGTGATTTCGCGCTAGTCCGGTTTTTGTACTCAATGTCGTACTCGCTTAGTTCGATAGCCCACTTTGCAAGACGTCCTGACTGGCTAGGACTGTGCAAGATAGCGCGGAGCGGTTGGTCGGTGAGCATCGTGATGGAGTGTGACTGAAAGTAAGGTCGGAGTTTTCATGCCGAGGTGACAACAGCCAACGCCAATTTTTCTAAAGTCGGGGATCGTGATTCCGCGTCGTTGAGTGTTTTGCTTGTGTAGAAAATTGACTTCTGCTCACCACGATCTTCTCTGACAAGAACGCTACTGACAGCCGAGACAGATACTGCGATGTACAAATACAGTGTCTCGCCGTCCTCTGGTTTGGCTAAAATCGGAGGAGTAGACAAGTATTCCTTCAATTGTTTGAATGCGTGTTCGCAGTCGTCGTTCCACTCAAGATGCTTATTGCCACGAAGGATTTGATAAAAAGGTAAGCATTTGTCCGTTGATCGAGATATGAATCTATTTAGTGCAGCAATTCGTCCTGTAAGCTTTTGGACTTCGCACTTCGTGGTCGGGGATAGAAGCTCGAGGATTGCCGTTATCTGTTTTGGGTTAGCTTCGATCCCTCTCCGAGTCACAATATAACCGAGAAATTCACCGGACGTAACTCCGAATGTACACTTAGTAGGATTTAGCTTCATGTCATACTGGTCAAGTATCTCGAAACAGGTTTGGAGATGTCGAACATGATCTTTGGCGAGAAGAGACTTTACTGGCAAACATTCGGTTAACAAGTCGTTGGTAGGTTGCCCCGATGTTCTTTAGCCCAAACGGCATGACTTTGTAACAATAAATTCCGCGATCCGTGATAAAAGAAGTCTTTTCGCGGTCTTCTGGATGCATAAGTATTTGATTATAACCGGAGAATGCGTCCATAAACGAAAGAAGTTCGTTTCCTGCGGTCGCCTCTACCAGCCGATCAATATGTGGTAAAAGGAAACCGTCTTTGGGACAAGCTTTATTCAGGTCGGTGAAATCGACGCAAATTCTCCATTTCCCGTTCTTTTTTTGACGACGACAGGATTGGCAAGCCAATATGGATATCGAACTTCAGTGATAGATCCTGCTTGAAGTAGTTGCTCGACTTCGTCATTAACGGCTTGTGCCTTTTCAGGTCCAAGTTTGCGTCTTTTTTGTTTGACGGGTTTGAAAGTAGGGTCGATATTGAGTTCGTGGCGTGCCACCTTTGGATCTATGCCCGGCATATCGCTGATTGACCATGCGAAGGTTGTCACGTGCTTGCCGAGGAACTGAAGTATATCTTCCCTGATTTCTGGATCCAGGTCGGCGCCTATACCGACCTGTCTTTCAGGGAAAGTCTCGTCGATGCTGACCTGAACTACCGTTTCTTGTGGTGGCTTCTGCTTTTGAGTTATTGGGTCGGACTTCGCGCTGATGGCACACGATTGATTAGCAATTCGGATCTTGCATTCATTAATGTAACATGATCGAGCTGTAGCTTGATTTCCACGAAGTGTATAAATTCCTCCTGGAGTTGGAAATTTGACGCACTGATGATAAGTAGAAGCTACTGCCTTCATTGCATGGAGCCAAGGCGTTCCGAGGATGGCGTTGTAGATTGCTGGTGTCTTCATGATGAAGAACTTAACAGTTTTTGCAACACCCGCAACGTAGATCGGTATTTTGACTGTATCGACTGTCATGGTTTGCTCGCCCGTGAATCCTGTTAACGGTTCGATGTCCGCTTTAATTTTTTCCTTAGGAAAATCCATCTGCTCGAGTGTATCTCGGAAGATGACGTTAACCGAACTGCCAGTGTCGATCAAGACTCGACTTACTTCGACATCGTCAAAGAGTAGGTCGACTACCAGAGAATCGTTGTGTGGCATTTGGAGACTGATTGTATCCGCTTCTGTGAATGCAATGGCTGGTCTGCTCGTCGTTGTTGCGCTGAATTTTGACGCGGTAAACGCCTGTCGACTATACACTTTTATCCCCCGAACTGAGTAGTTGCACATCTCGAGTTTGCCCATGATAAAGTTGACTCGTTTCCTAGGTTTTAGTACATGGGTGTCTGTGTCGTTGTTTTCCCGACCTCGTTTTTGCTGCTCGGGTTTGGCTGGTTGTGGGTTATTTGTTTTGGTTGTACCAGCGGTGTCTTGGATCCTTTCGTTTATGACTGTATTAGGTCGCTCTTTCTTTTCATTGTTGCGTCGGAAAGGAGTTCGGCGAACATCGTCCATTGAAATTGATCCTTTTCTGAGTTGTTTTAGGAGGTAATCTTTCAAGTGTCGGCATTCTTCAGTGTTGTGTCCTTTACGGTTGTGGAATTCGCAGAACAATGTCTCGTCTTGATCGTCATTACCGCGAATCCATTTGTTGTTCCATGGTCGCTGTGGTTGAGCCGAGTTGACATTGTTACTTGCGAATTTTCGTCGATTGTCGAATCCTCTGTCGTAGGTCGGACGTGGTTCGTTATTGTCATTTTTAGGTCTCTCTTTTGGGTCGACCTGCTTTTGTGAAGATTTTCTCTGATCGTAGGCGGCCTCCTCTTCCTCCTCTGCAATATATGAGTTCGATCGATGGAGTGCGTCCTCGAGTGTAAGCGGTGGGTTGTGTTTGATCGCTTTGTGAAAGGATGACTTAATCCGAGTTGCCTTGTGCAAACACTCGAGGGCGGCCTCGTCGCTGACCGTGCAATGGGCGACAACTGACTTGAAACGTTTGATGAAGTCGCGGAGACTCTCGTTTTCTCCCTGAACCATTCGCCATAGTTCGGCATTTCGCGTATTCTGCCCGATAAACATCAAAAAATGTTTAACGAACGCTGTTGAGAGTTCGGCGAAACTGTTTATGGAGTTCGCTTCAAGTCGAGTGAACCAATCGGTAGCAACTCCTTGGAGATTTTCAACGAACAACTGACACCTCACTGCATCTTTTTCTTTTGTCGTCCGGAACTGAAAGCGGTTCATGACGATGCCAAAAGATGTCAGATAGTGCTTTGGGTCGGAATCGCCTTCGTAAGTTTTGAGTTTTAACTTCTCAAGATTCCGAACAGGAGTGTTAGTGATTCTAGGAGTGAATGGCGTCTTTTGTGCCTCTTGGATAACGCGATCAATTTCGGGAGCTGCACTGGTTGCTTTGTGAATCTGTGAGGTGATTTCACGAAGTTTGACCTTCATGGCTTCGAATTCTTCATCGCGATTGAAGGTGGATTGAGTGGCTGGGTTGCCAGTAGATCCTAAGGTTGTAGATCGGACTGTTCCAGTTGGGGGTTCCTCTGAGTTGAGGTCGCCAATTAAGTTACGACCTCACAATGGAGTTTGCGTTTGACTGAGTTCTGTGATTTGGGCCGCCATGACGTCCAAACGTTCATTGTTCTGTTTTGTTATTTCCTGAAACTGAGCTGTTATTACCTGTAGAATGGCGTTTTGGTCGAACTGCCCAGAGTTTGTTGGAGTTTCCGTATTGTTCGGGTCAGTTCGGTTGGGATTTTTCGGAGTGCTATCGTTGTCGCCATTCCTTGTTTCGGAAGCAGTTAGGTCTGCCATTGCCGAACTTGTTCTTCTTTATCGAGCTAGATTGAAAATATTACTGTAATTCCCCACAGTCGGTGCCAATTGTTGATATATAATATCACACTTAGGGGTATATAATATCACACTTATGTCTCTTATAGAAGGTGTTACTCAGGGTTTTTTTTATAATTTTTTGGTTTATGTTATGGAAGTGCTATGTTTATTCTTGTTAATTTATTTTTGTTTCTGAAGTATTTGTTTCTTTGTTTTTTTAATTTGTAATTGTGAAAGCACTTTCTCCGTTAGTATATTTTGTATAAGGCCTTGAGTCAGTGGAAGTACAATATGTCTATATTGAAATCGGGTTTGGATGGTTAGTGTGAAAGTTTTTTTTAGTCTCTAATTTTTTGTATTATTTTATATTGACTCATTTTCCTGCTATATTTCTTTGTTCGTTCGATGTTCATGAAATCCCATTTTGATTATACAAAGCTATGTCCGTTTTTAGCCCTTCATAATTGTAGGTATTAATCGATAACTCTCTCAAATGTTGGCAAAACCCTTCTATTGTTGGAATTTTGGTTTAATGATAGAGGGTGCTTCAATTGAAAGAGGGTGATTGAAATTTTGGTCGGACTAACCTTTTGTTCATACCCATTCTTTTGGTCTCTAATTGAGTCATTTTTTTTCATCCTCCTTCTCTTTCTTCCTTGGATGATTCAGTGACGTTTAATTTCAGTATTGTCCACTCTTGCGGTGCTTTTTTCCATAATCGGTGCCGGTCTAACCCCTCCCCATGATTTCTTAGATATACCTCTATTTGTCATCATATTGGGGAGCTGATCGGTTTCCCAGCTTTGGAATTGGTTTTTTGGGTGTGCCGTTGGTGACTCCAATTTGGCGTGGATTTCATGGATCCTTTTTGGGATTGGTAGAAAGTCCAGCGTTTATGGTTAAGCTGAGCAGAGTTTTTTTCTGGAAAATATCACTTCTATTGAAAAATCTGTTTATGCAATTCCCTTTTGATGGTGATTCCGTGATTGTTGTTGTTCATATGGTTTGTTTAATTTCAGTTTCTGATAGTGTGATATTTGATTTATTTAAAGTGTCTCATCATTTGCCGTAATTGGAGAAACCGGGCAAACCAAAAGTTTTTTAAAAAAATAATTGCACAGGTGGCTGCTGAGGTGGCTGCTGAGGTGGCTGCTGAGGTGGCAGCACCAGAAGAGAGAAAAGCTATCTTTATATATATAGATTCTATGTATTTGTAGTTTTAAGGCACTTTTTAAGAAACTTAGGGAAAATGATGGCAAATTGGAAAAAATCAATATTTTTAGCTAAGAGTCAGACCGCCTGATATTCAGCCTCAAATGAAGACTTTCTCACCGTCTGATCCAGCTCAAATTTGGAGACAATAAAGAGGAGAAAACCAGCTTTCCATAGCACTTTACATCACGAAGATCCAACGGTGCAATCAAAAGATACATAGAGAACAAGTTGACCAAATTCACCTGTCCCGGACGACTCTCACCCGCGGCAAACATGCATTTTGCCTGCCCCGAAAGACTTTCACCCCCGGTGGATCCATGACGAGCCACAAGGCCCAACATTAAAGCACACTTCGCCATTTCTCTTCAGAGAAGCCCTAAATAAGACCTAGAAGACCTTAGGACCTATAAATACTTTTCTTAGCAGCCCTAAACGGGTGTGTGCTCTTATAATGAGATTTTGAGCCACCAAAATTTGTTTTTCTAGGGTTAGGCGATGGATATGGGGATTCTTCCCCTGATCCATTGTTCTTTCTCTTTTCTATCTAATTAACTTTTCTGTTTCATCTTTTGCATTTTTTTCATGTCTTTTATCATCCATTGCATCATGTAGATCTGTCCTAGATAGTCAAGTTGTTTGAAGAGTTTTCGATAGGCATATATGTCGATTAGGATTTATAAGTTTCTAAACCATATTCTGGATCTCATCTCTTCTAAGTTGTTCATATTGCATGAGAGTAGATTCATGACCTATTTTCTGAGCCTAGGATCGATCAGAGCCACGAGAGTGCTGTATCAGATCATCCATACCTAGCTTTAGAAGAACATAATCGCTATAGGACTCGAAAGCTACCTGTAGAGAAGATGTGAGCAGACGAATTCAATATTTGATGCATGATCTTATTTCTGGCATGAGAGCGAGAGTTAATTGTCAGATCTGAGTGATTAGTTGACTAAGATGGCGAGAGTTGGTTAATCACTCACATGTTTATTCTAGTTCCATGCAGAACCCAGAAACAGATGAAGATAAATCGCCCGAAGGCTATTTGGAAATGCTTTTACATCGATTAGAGTTAACCGGAGAAGTCTAAATCGCCTCCTATGAGTTTAGAGTCTATAGTTTGAGTCGACTATCCTTGAGATATTCTATAATATTTCTTGTGAATATTAGATTAGGTTTAGCTTAAGATTTTTAACCAAAAACCCCAAAAATCCCATTAGTTTATGACTTTGCTTACTTCTCAATTTGTTGTTTCTTGCAGATTAGACATCCTCCCTGTGGATCGACACCCTAAGTCCTACAACGTACATCTGTGCACTTGCAGACACTAGGGTTTTAAAATTTAAAACTTTTTGAGGACCAATGGGCTTGTAAAAAACGCAACCCTAGGCCCGACATCAACGGTTTCCTGGAAATATATATATTCTTAAACGAAAAAACTTCCTATGCTCTCATAGTCCTCTGGGTACGGTAGACAGTTTAATCCACACAAAAGGGCATGCTCTCTAAGGGAATAGCGAATTGGTACGCCATTCACTACAAACCACCCTCTTCTTATTTTTGTTTGCTGTCCGAAGAAGAAGTAACCACATTCCCATCATCTTGTGTGTTGTGTCCTCATGCATGGCCCTGTGCATGTGCCAAAAGTGCTTGAACTATGGTTGTTCTGTAAACCATATCAGCTCATGGGGTTCAAGGTCTAGAGACTCCAATTTTGCAACAGCTTTGTGGATATAACATCTTGTTCCCAGCTTTATTGCATTATGATACTGACTGGGCTCGAAGAACATTCTCACGGGTGGCAATGGCTGGTTCTCCTCCTCCTCAGCCTTAGTTTCCGTAGTTTCAGTAGTGTTCTGCCACAACACTATCTGATTATTACCCGTCTCTAAATCGGCAACTCCTTCTACCATTTTCTCCTGTGACGATTCAGAATCTTAGTACAGTTCTTGTCTAGCATAACTAAACACTCTTTCGATACCATCCATGACTCCTATCTTGTAGTTACCAACCGAATATAAAACAAATAAATCGAATTTTGGATTCCACATAAAATCGAGTTCAAATCTACAAAGTTATCTAAATAGAAAGTACAAATCAGAGGACAAATCAGAGGACAAAGACGAACGAACCTGATTTAGTGTTGATTCAAGACAGGCAACAACAAATCACTCGTAGTTGTCCCAGAGAATACTAAACGAAGACGACGACGACAAGATGACGATTTTGAAATTTGAAATTTTTATTTTTTATTTTTTTACAAGTATAATTGCTTTTAAGGGTTTGACTTACCACAATTTTACCGAAGACCCGATTTATTCGGAATCAACCCGATATGACAGACTTGGTGTGGATCTTGGTGGTTGGGTTCGTAAAATATGAAACTTTACTAAGGACCCCCAAGTATTTGACCACTTTTTTTTTCTTTTTTTTCTTTAAAATAAATCGAAAACAAATTAAATATTATCACGAGTTTATTCCTCTATTGTGAAAGGTGTGTAAAAAATAATGAATAATACGAATCTCTATCATCCTCTGATTGGTAAATCAACTTTAAAAACTATAGAGGCTTTGAAAAAATAAAGTCTTTTACCAATCAGACTTTTATTAATTAAAATTCATTACAGTCTAAAAACTGCTTCTAAAAGCACTCACAACCTATTTTTTGTAGTCTTGAAATCGACAGTTTTTTTTTAAAACATACAATTCTAGCTTTTCTTTAAAGCCATAGGGCTTGCTTGATTTTGGTGTTGGTTTTTACTTATGACTGTTGACTTTAAAAACTTTTAGCTGTAAAAATTATTTATTATTTTAAAAATGACAAATTTTTTTTTTTAAATTACTTTACCCTATATTTAACAAAGATTTTTAGATATTTCTAAAAAACAATATGGTAAAAAGAAGTTATATAAATTGGATCTAAAAAAAACAGAAAAGATTATAATTAATCAATTAAATTTTATTATGAATAAATTATATAGAAATTTATAAATTGATTTGAATAAAGGAAGAAAAGAGAGAGAAAAAAATAAATATATGTTTTTTTCACTTTTATTTTGTAAAAGCTTATCTTACGCTAGCTTTTAGAAACTATGACCAAAAAATAAAAAATGTGGCTTTTGAGACTTTTGACTTAATAAAATTAGAAAAGCATGCTTGGTAAAAAAGAGTTTTGAAGGCTGTTAAATGGATTAAAAGTCTTAAAAGTCTAACCCCAAGCAAGCTCATAGTCATATTTTTAAGGTCAAAATTTTTATAGTAAAATCTAAAATAAAAGCCTACAGCCTACCGGAAATAGTCAATACCAATTAGAGCCTTAATCTCGTCTCTACTCAACATCTCTTTCGTCTCTCTCTTTCTCATATAACATATTATACAAAACACTTCACTGTATATATATATATATATATTTTTTTTTTTCTCAACATACTTTCAATAAAGCCCAAAGGGCAAACAGTACATTAATAGTCCAACATCAAGCCCAATGGAATTACACGCAGCCATAAATATGGTTGCTAAATTCCACACTAAAAAATTTGTGTATAGTTTTGACTTAGAGATTTATAACGATATGCCAGATTTTTCTTTGAATTGATCGAGAATAAAAATATATTGAAGAAATTGGATTTATATTAGTATATTGAGGATGAATACATGATTTCTCGAAGAGAAAGAGTACAAAAAAATAATTGTTTTTGCTAGGATTTTTTCGGAAGGGAAAAGTTATTGATTTTGTGTGACTCAAGCTCCTTTTATACTTCTCTTCGAGATTTGAACTGCCGCCGCGTATCTCGAGCCACTTCGTGTTACACCATTTTTCGTGATTTTCGCAACAACCCCGAGCTGCTAATGGAATATCTTTGAATTTGACCGGTTATCTTAGAGCTTGGAGCTCGCCATATCGTACGTGCGAGACGACACTTAGTTGGTCCGCGAATAGTTTGATAGGCTGAATCCTGCATTTGGGCCGATTATTAATCTGTCGGATGTTTTTGCTGTCGGATGTGAGAAATCCAGCTCCCACAGTAACGATAAGCATAAATACAGGACACATGTACCTAAACGGAAGCAAGAGCAAGAAACCCCACGTGGTCTTCATACAATAAGTCTTAAACATACGTCATCACCGCCGTGAGCTTCCACCACCAATTAAGTAAGACACAAACTTTGTCATCTTCGTTAAGACTCCTCAAGTTACGCCATGATGCACCAGGTTTCCTTTTGCAGATTCGTCAGAAGAGATCGAGAAGAGCGAAAGTTTGATTCACCGAAAAGAAACTTCAGTGAACCGAAGCCGAAATATTCTCTGGAGAGCCACCAAAACACGACAAGAACTCTAGATCTTCATACTCCTCTCTGATTTGACTGCATCACCTTGTTAAAACCTCCATGAAATAACCTCGCTCGATTTAACTATCTAGAGAGATCAGGGATTTACACTTCGTGAAAGAGATAACAAGCGCCGGTGGGAAAGAGCCCGACAAATCTCTCAGAATTTGACTACTTCGAAATCAATCGAAGAGCCAATTGAAACATGCAAAAGGAGAAGTTTTTAAAAAACTATAAAAACTAGAATCGAACAAGTTGGAGTTACAAATCCGATAAATGGAAAGAGATATACACAAAGTTATTCAACTGAGGAAATATATATAGTACAGTACTGACATTGGATTAACGCGGGTCACCGACCAAAAAAAGTTGAAACGACAAAGAAAATTTTTCGAAGAGACTCAAGAGAACTTTCTCTTACTAGAATTAGAGAGAGAGGAGAAATTGTATCTTCCCGCTATATAAATAAGTTATGGTTTAAAAGAGAAAATACAAAGAAAATAATAGATTTAATCATCTCTTAACAAGTAAAACTTCACTTCAGAAATGATCGTCAAATTCACTTTTCATTTATTTTTAACATATAACACATATATCTGCATATGTAATAATTTATTTTTCAAAAATTTTGTATATTGACTATCTAATCGTATTGATATTAATAAATTATTTATCATAAAATTATAAATAAATAAAAATATATATAAAAAATAAAATATAAAAGTTATAATTTATAAGAAAAACAAAATTCTAATGACGACGCACAAAAAATTGTTTTTTATTTAATTTTATATTGTAATTTACATTTTTATAGATATAATAGTTTTTAATAAATGATATAATTTATTTTTGTGTTTAGATAAATTTTTTTTTAAGTTTATTTTTTCTAATAAATTTGATTATGATTACAAAAACATAATTTTAATCCTACCATTCGATTAATAAAAAAACTATAAATATAAAAACGTAATTTTATCTTATCTGTTTATATTATTGTAAAATATATATATTTTATTTTTTAATTTTTTTAATTTTTTAATTTTAAAATAATTGATTATAAAAAATATATAATAATATATCGTTTATTATCTTCATCATTATTATGAAAATATTATTGAAATTTAGATATTTAAATTTATTATTTTATAAAAAAATAACAACTGATTTTTGTAATTTGATAATTAATCCTAAATATATATGAAAAAATCTAAACTAATTGAATTAAAATTTAATTTTTTTACAAAAATTTGGTATATTGACTTTGTAATTGTATTAATAAAATTATTTGTCTTAAAAAAATAATATATATATATATATATATATATATATATAAAACCGTGTTGTTATCTATAAAAGAAACCTTCTTGTTATCTTGTTGTTAAATATATAAAAATATAAAAGTTAATATGGTTTATAAGAAAAAAATAAACCTTGTTGTTATCTATGTTTTATTTTGTCAAACCGTGTGAATATTTTTTGATTAATTCCATTTACAATTTTCAAATAGCACACAGATCTCTCTGTTTCTCAGCAGCATCGCAAGGATCATTCTCATTCACTTAGCGTTTCTCCCAATGCTTCTCTAAAATCGTAAGGATCTTCATTTTCTCAGATCTCAACGTCTCATTTTTTTCTTTCTCAGATTTGCTCCTTTTCGCAAGAAATTGAAACGGATTTCATCATCTTCTTCCTCGTCAAAATCACAGATCTGTACCCTCGTATCACTCATGGGTTTCAAAGCAAACCCTACGGGTTTCATCACCCGCCTTCTTCTCGTCTCCACCATCTTCTTCTTCATCTTCGTTTCCGCCATCTCAGCACAGGTAAATACTATTTGACCTCCATGGAGGCGTCTTTTCAAATGCTTTTCGAATTGATTCGGATTATATGTATAAACGATTTTTGCTCCTTTACTAGGATTCTGGGGTTGATAATGAGAAGCAGGAATCAGAAGTATTTCGTAAAGAGCTAGGCCGTCGTGGAATGGTAAGCTCGATCTGCTTTTTGCTTTTTGCTTTTTGCTTTTTTTTTTCGAATTGGAATCTCTTTTTAGATGTGGAATCTGGATTCTTTATTTGAATTTGATTTGTAGATTGGAACTGAAAAAATTGGAATTGATGCTGCTAGTGAAGAACTTGGTGCTCTTGGTTTGAACCTCGAATCAACTGGCCCTGGTGTATTTGACGCATTGTTTTCGAGTTTCTCCATGATTCTTGTGACCGAGGTTCGTGTTGCTTTTTTCGGGTTAATTTGATTTGCTATCTGTGCTAGATTTGATTTAAGACGCCTAAGTTATTCTTAGTGGAACAGAGTTAAAGTTTTAGTTGGTGTTCAAGTTAGAGTGTAATCTTTTGTTGTATGTCAGATTGGCGATGAGACGTTTATAATAGCTGCATTGATGGCTATGCGACACCCGAAAGCTACTGTTTTGTCGGGTGCACTTTCAGCTTTGTTTGTTATGACTGTAAGTGCAAAAATTACTTGAACATCTTTGCTCTAATTCAAATTAGTTTATCATATTTCTTAGTACCACAGAAAAGGGTACGTCTAATTGTTACGATTCTCATGAATTCTATTTAGATACTTTCCACTGGACTTGGTAGGATAGTGCCAAATTTGATATCGAGGAAGCACACCAACAGTGCAGCTACAGGTATATTGTTCTCTCATATGTGTGCCACTGTGAAAATTTTATTTTTTCTGTCTTCAAAGATTTTGTTGGCTTAAGAATCTTGAGAGTGCTATGCAACCTGTAGTGTGCTAAAATTTTTTTTGAGTTTTGCTCATAATATAGTATCATCTTCTGGTGCGTGTTTGATCATAATTAGCTACTCCAGTTTACTTGAACTGTATTGTATACCTTGGTATCTAAAATGAAATGATTCTGAATGGTTTAACAGAAAGGTAGCCATCAAAACTGATTTCTTCGTGTTTGTAAGAATTTTATGTTGTTGTATATATTTTCTGTATTATCTATCATTGGCGTTTTTGCATTTGATTGTAAATTTAGGTTGCTCCTTCATTTTTTTTTTCTAATCCGAGTCTCACTTGAACGATCTTACATCTTTGAACATGCAGTTCTCTATGCATTTTTCGGTTTGCGACTACTCTACATTGCTTGGAGGTCTAGTGATTCAAAGTCACATCAGAAGAAGGAAATGGAGGAAGTATGTGGTTCTCAAGCTACCTGTTGTTGAAGAGATTTTGCTTGACGTTTTGATTAGTTTTTCACATTCAAAATTTTCTATACTTCTCCTTTCTCTGATCCTGGACTCATTTTGAACAAATTACCTTATTTTGGACTATGACGTTGTCTGACTTCCCATTATCTGTTGTAAAAGGTTGAAGAGAAGCTTGAGTCAGGCCAAGGGAAAACACCTTTCCGTCGCTTATTCTCAAGATTTTGTACTCCAATATTTCTAGAGGTATTCTTCGCTTATTGATGCTTTCGATTGTGTTGTTTACAGCTAAAAATGTCTTAACTTTATGCTTACCGGTGATTTAACCTCAAATGTGTTAACTTTTGTTGATTTATATTGGGAATATTATTCTACTTTTCCTTATACAATTCAATTCTTGTTCTTTCTCAAAGATGACGTTGACCCTTCTCTGGTATCTTTGGTGCAGTCTTTTATCTTAACCTTTCTCGCCGAATGGGGAGACCGTAGCCAGATTGCTACCATAGCTGTAAGAGAAAAGTCCTTTTCATCTCTCAGTTTCTAATTTTCTTTACAATACACCTGGACTGTGTCTTTGGACTTATATCCCTGAGATTGATATTGTCTGATTGAAACAATCCATTTTATTGTCTCCTGCGAAGTTGGCTACACACAAGAACGCGATAGGAGTAGCCATAGGTGCATCAGTAGGACACACGATTTGTACATCACTGGCGGTTGTTGGAGGAAGCATGTTGGCTTCAAGGATCTCACAACGCACCGTCGCAACTGTAGGAGGCTTGCTCTTCCTCGGCTTTTCAGTCTCTTCTTATTTCTATCCTCCACTATAGTCAGTCAATTTGCAAAAGTTATGGCATCTTTCTGCAACGTAAATGTGCGAAAATGGATGTTATAAGACATTGTCTAAGTAAAGTATCTCTCTGCTTTTTGGTTTTTTTGTTCCTTTGATTTTGTATGAGTTTGATGGCCAAACCAAGTAAAATACAAAGCCAATGTCTTTGTCAAGTGTAACAAACCTAATTATGTAAGTTTTGGACAATACGATTGGTTGAATCACATTTTTGAGGTTTGCCTTAAGCATCACAACAGTTTTGAACATCTTAATCTCTGCCTAAGTAAGAATGAATCTCTAGAATGAAATACAAACCACCTTATAATCTCCGTGTTGATTTTTTTTTAAGTAGTGTACATCATTTTGAACAAAATCATCAGAAAATGAGTGAAATTTTTACCATTTTGAGAGGAAGAAATGAGATAATGATTTTGAGGGAACAATATTCACAAACTCATTACTGTGTTGAGCTTTTTATGTATTCAAAATGATCAATTGTTCTAATGAGTCTAATCCAAAATGATTACAAACCCATCAAGAGGTTTATCTCACTGAGTTTATCTTCAACTACAAAGAAGACACACACAGCTTCAAGTGGTATGTTTTTCTCCAATGCTAATTTCTTTCTCCTCCTATGGGTTTAGTTTTTTACAGTTGTCGACAAGCATACCAACTTCTTCTTCGAAAGATTTCAATTGCTTGTTCGGCTGCATCTACCTCAGGTGAGTGAATTCTCTCTCTGAGTTAGGCAAGGGACTAGACGGGCACACGCTTGCCTCGGTACTTGTCAAAGAACTGCGCATCACATAAACAAAACACGAGCCAATCACTCATTATGCAACAGAGTATTAGTTAAAGTTAATGGAAAAAAAACGCTAGGCCTGGAAACCCAAGATCAAAGAGAGAATTATCCACTGTAATTTAGAAAGGTGAAACTGGAAAATTATATGAGTTATATGTATGTGGTATCAGAGTTATGCATCATTCTCACCTAGCTTGAGCAGCTAATATGGACTCATTTGTTATCGATAATGTGTAAATCTTTCATGTTCTGACTTTTTGAGACAATAAATGAGTTTTCTTTTGAATTGAACAGTCCCATACCGATCTTATATATGGTTGCTGAATGATCCAACTGAGAACAGGTATCTTTTGAGCAAAAACTGCCAAGGTTGGCCAGAAGCCACTGAAATTAGAAAACGTTGTTAGTAAGTAATTTGTCTACGTTTCCACATCCATAAGGAAGAAGAAGAAGAAGCAAAACGAACCTGAAGAGTACAAAGAAGCCATAGGTCTCGAGCATCATTCCAAGTATAGGCCATCCAATCACTACAAAGAAGAAGCCAGCCCCAAAAGAAATGGTTCCCTGAGTGAATATAAAAGAAACACTGAGACAGAGATAATTGACTCGAGGAAGTGAAAAAAACAATTGGAAACCAAACAAAACCTTATAGTTTTGACGCTTCATGAAAAACTGCATTGTAGACTTGAGGCCAATGGTTAAACTAACTCCAGAGACGAAAAGAATCTAAACAAGACCAGAAAAGGAAAAAGAGAGCTCAAGTAACACAGTTCCGAGTACAAGTAAGAATAGCATAAGTCAAAGAAGACACTTTTATGAGGTACTTACATTTCCCATGGCAAGTAAACCCTTATCAAACATCAAGATCATCCCCAAAAACGAGAAAAATACGCCAAATCCTGTAAGCCCTAACCCAATTTCTGATTCAAAGCGCACATAAAAAAACGATTAACAAATGGGTTCCAACAATAACAAATAATGATCCACTCGCTCAAGAACGCGTAATCGAAGACTAAAATTGGAATCTAAATCCGTTGAATACTGGGATGAGCAATAAAAACTAAGTATCACGAATTATTCAGAGGAAAATCACAATGTAGAACGTACTTTTTCGGTCATTCATTTCAAAGGACATCATTGGTTCCTGGAATCAGCTGCTTCACTGCGAAGTTGAAATTCAAAGCGCGACCAAGGCGATCTCCGGCGAAGGGAAGATCGCCTAAACCTGTCAAGGCAAAAGGCGCGAGATTTTCCAGGCGGTCGACTTTAGGGTTCAGGCGTGAGGTCAGTGCTTTCGCCGCCGGCGAGGTAAGTTGGGTTTCAGGTTATGTAAGTCGCGGCGAATTCGCAGATTGCCTACACGAGGAGTAAGACATATTTTGGGCCTGGGTCTTAAGATATTTTGGGCCTATTTTATTGGTCTATTTTTTTTTGACGTCTATTAAACAAATCATTTAGAATCATGTGTTCATAATATTAAATCATCATCTAATCTTATATAAATAAAAGTTGAAGCTAAATATTTTTCAGAATGTCCACAAAAAATTTAAAAGTATAATTTTATTGGTTCATATAAACTCTAAAAAGTAAAAAAAAAATTTACAAATTTTATTATTATTGCTGAATAACAAAATTAGAAAAATTTACAAATTCTAATATTATTGCTGAATAAAAAAATTATGTATAAATTATTTATTGGTCGACCTCAACATTAAAAATTCGAAAGTTTCCAAATTCTATATTTCAATATCCATAAAATAAGTTTACTAATTATTTTACTATTTAAGATAAAAAAATGATATTAAAATAGGAAAATTTTAAAATTAAGTTAGATGTTTCAATTATATAAATAACAAAGAACAAATAAAATCTTACATATTTAGAGATTCTTACATTAGCATCCAAATTTTTGTCACATAACTATAATAAATTTTAAGTTTTTTTCTAATGTGTGTGCAATAATTTTAATTCAAAAAAGCAAAAAAAAAAAAACAAATAGAGTTAGGTTTCACTAAAGAATTAATCATTACAACGTAAAATAACCAATTTGACTAAACTATATGTTTAATTATTAGCTCTATAAAAAAATGTTGAGAAAAATATAAAAAGCCACTACAAGTCGTTTTAATATTTAAAAAGAGTCCGTAAAATTTTCAAAACTTGGCCACCAGATTTGAGAAGAATGATAAATTTTAAGCAATCCAAAAAAACATGTTAAATGAATGATACCGACACTTATAAAAAACAAATCACTAAAAATAGAGAAAGAGATTCTGTCATTAAGACGAAGGAGACTGAGGTATCCGACGAAGAACTTTGGAATAATATGGATTCTGACGAGGTTTTAACAATTCAACCTGAACCACAAATGTAACAATTAGCTGAACCAAGCAACATTCGAATACATTCAATAAGCCTCAAAACAAGGAAAAAAAACCAAAATCACTTGCCGCAACATGCCTTATGTGGGATCTTCCAGATTTAATTTCTAAATCTATTATTAATTAAAGTTGAATCTATATACCTCTAAAAGTGTCCACATATAATTTAAAAGTTTAATTCTGTTAGTTCCAACAATATTTAAAATTAAAAAAAAAATATTTTAAGTTTTAAAACTACATTGGTAACAAAAATATATTTATAAAATAAAATTTGAAGCTATATGTCTCTGAAGACATCCAAATAAGATTTAAAAGGTCAATTTTGTTAATCCACATCAGTAACTAAAATTAAAAAGTTTCTAAATTATTAAATAACATTGTTAATATAAAAAAATATAGAAAAAATTGTTAATTTAAATTATTCTATTATTAATAACAGTTAGGTTATATTATTTTCAACGCAACCACATCAGCATTCAAAAATTTAATTTATTCGTATATATCAAAATAATTAAAAAAATTCCAAATTCTAATATTATGGTTAAGAAAATAAATTTAAAAAAAATCTCCATTAACAAAAAAATAAATCAACACGATATTAAAATCTCTATTATCACTATTTTAATTACAAATTTAGTTTATTATTTATAAAAAACTATATGCTACTTATACAAGTTCAAGTTACTTGATTTAAATGTTTTTCACATAGAATTTCAAATAAATAATAATTATAATTTATAAACATCTAAATTTTTGTCACATATGCAAATATATTTCTGATACGATCATGGATCCGGAGGACGACACAGACAAAGAAATTAAGGTTCCGGAAGCACACTTGGCCGTACCGGATGGACCCATGACGCGATCCAGAGCTAAGAAGCTGGCAGGGGCGGTTCATGCTGTATTTAACGGGATCAAGATCGGACCAAGCGACCCAGCATCACCCAAGATCGTGACCGTGCTCATGAATGCTGGCTGTAACTAATCTGGTCTGGGTGATGGCTTAATACTCTTTTTCCTTACATCTGGGTTTTTCTCAACGGGTTTACCGGGTGGGGTTTTAATTAACGAAGTTAAGTCCATTGCCCATCTCTCGACCCAGGTTCGTTTGCGGTCTGGTTCATGGCTCGGTAGTTCAAGAGTCATTTTCGGCTTGGCAATCCAAGAGTCAATCAAGGCCAGCCGAAGAGTCAGTCCTTAGTTTATTTATTTCAGTCAAAGACTTCATTAATTTTTCTGTCATTTTTGAGTTTGTCTCTTGGACTACTCCGCCTGCTATATAAAGGCTTGTACCCCTTCTCATTTTTGCCATTCACTTATCAAATAAATCTGAGATTTTCTCCTTTGTTCTCTTTGAAATTTTCGATTCCTTAGGTGGTTAGCCTCTTGAATCATTTTCGGTTTATCAAGTTCAATCCATAGAACTTGACGCAGCCTTCGCATGCAAAGTTTAAGTTTCCGTTAGTAGTAATCGGGGCTTAGGGAATTTCAGGAATTCATTTATCACGCCCTAACATCCTTTTACCGGCGATCTCTTTTTCTTTGTTCCACCCCCTTGTTCCAAGTTGTTCTCCGCGAGTTTGGGCCTAAAGATTTTTGGGATTTATTTTCACGCCTTAGCATCTGCTCCGAGATCCAGTTGGAGTCAAGGATCTATCCATACGATACGGACCAAGTGTGTGCCGTCCTTTGGGAGTTCGTATCAAGTGGTATCAGAGCCACGCACTTGAAGAAAGCAGTATTATCTATCTTTTTGTCTTTTCAAATTCTGTCTTATCCTTTCTTTCTTTTGTAATTCCAGATCTATTTAAAAAAAAAACGAAAGTCAAAAAAAAAAGAAAAAAAAAAGAGATCTGTTGAAACCAAAAATCTTTTCTATCTATCTTCTCTTTTCTTCTTCATAATCGCTTGATATTCTGATTTGGTTTAGAGATCTACATTGAGTTTTCGATTTAGTTCCCTTAGAACCGAGGAGAGTCTCTTGAGTGTTTGTGAGATCCTTAAGAGAGTTGAGTGAAACACCGAGTGAAACACTTTGCGAGAAAATTTTTGCTAACTTGCTTGTTCGTTTTGCGAGGTACCTATATGTCTTCTGACTGTACCGGAGACGAATATTTCTTCTACACGGAACGTGACGACAACCATATCCGGTGGGTCAAACCAACAGACACCATGAACGCTAAATTCACCCAACTAACCGAGTTAATGGAGTGGCTGAACCCAAGGATGGAACGGTTGGAAGTCATTACCAAGAGATGGATCGGCTAATGCTGAAAGCCGATACGGTAGAACCGGAGGATGCGATGATGGCCCGGTTCCTGAGTGGTCTAAACCGTGATATACTAGACCGTATGGAACTGCAGGACTATCTGGACATTGGTGAGATGTACCACAAGGCGGTACTAGTGGAACAGCAGCTGAAACGCAAAAGCACCAACCGACCCGCATATGGTTCCAGTTCGCGACCTACAAATAAGCAGGGATATCCATCTCGATCCGACGCTAAGCCCAAGACGGAATCCAAACCCAGCTCTTCTGCACCCGACTTCAAAAGAAAAGTCAAGGCTACACCGACTAGACACCGCGACATTGAATGTTTTAAGTGTCGAGGTAAAGGTCATTATGCTAATAAATGTCCAAACCAACGAACCATGTTGCTTCTTGACTCAGGTGAAATCGTGTCCGATGGAGAGGATACTTGACCGATTTATGACAACGAGGAGGATGAGGAACGAGCAGCAGAAAGTGAATTGCTCGTTGCCCGGAGAGTCCTACTAGCTCAGAAACCCGTGAGAGAAGAAGATCAGCGCGAGAACCTATTTCATACCCGGTGCTTGGTAAAAGGTAAGGTCTGCATCCTGATCATCGATGGAGGCAGCTGTACGAATGTGGCAAGTACTACAATGGTGGAGAAACTTGGCCTGGAGACGCACAAGCACCCGGAACCTTATAGTCTCAGGTGGCTAAACAACCAAAGGCAACTGAAGGTCACCAAGCAGGTCTCGGTTCTATTATCTATCGGACGGTATGAGGATGAGATCATGTGTGATGTGTTGCCGATGGAAGCCGGTCATATCCTATTGGGCCGACCTTGGCAGTATGACCGCAAGGCCATTCACGATGGCTTCTCCAACAAACACATGTTCGAACACCAAGGCCGCAAGATCACCCTAGCGCCTTTGTCTCCGCAAGAGGTCTACCTAGACCAGATCAAACTCGAGCAAAGCCACAAAGGAAAAAGCATTGTGAGTGACCTTCTAAACACTTCCATTAATTCTGAGAGTCTGAGAAAAACCCCATAAACGGCCTTAGAGAATTTACCCTTGAGAAAAGAAACTCTTTTGGTGAGGCCAAGTGAACTTAAGCACGCCGTGCTCACGAGACAATCCTTTGTTTTGTTAATGTTTAAAAATGCTTTGGCTAGCCTTACTGATCATAAACCGGATCTTCCGAGCAGCTTTTTGCCTCTTTTTCCGGAATACAAGGACGTCGTTCCAGAAGAAAGCCCAAGTGATTTGCCTCCCATCCGCGGAATAGAACATCAGATCGATTTTGTTCCTGGTGTGTCCTTGCCAAACCGACCCGTGTATCGAATAAACCCTGTTGAAACGATGGAACTACAGAGGCAGGTCGGAGAGCTGATGGAGAAAGGACATATACGGGAGAGTATGAGTCCTTGCGCAGTCCCGGTCTTACTCGTGCCAAAGAAGGACGGCACTTGGCGTATGTGCGTGCAATCAACAATATCACAGTAAAATACAGACACCCCATTCCCCGTTTGGATGATATGCTTGATGAACTTCATGGTTCTTGTTTTTTTTTTCTAAGATAGATTTGAAAAGTGGCTATCACCAAATAAGGATGAAAGAGGGGGACGAATGGAAAACAGCCTTTAAGACAAAGCATGGGCCTTACGAATGGTTGGTAATGCCGTTTGGCTTAATTAACGCCCCTAGCACCTTCATGAGACTTATAAACCATGTCTTGCGGTCGTTTATAGGCGTTTTTGTTGTTGTGTACTTTGATGATATCTTAGTCTATAGCAAGAACTTGGCCGAGCACTTAGAGCATTTGCGGTTAGTCTTAGAAGTGCTTAGGAAGGAGCAATTGTTTAAGAACTTGAAAAAGTGTACTTTTTGCGCGGATAGTGTTGTGTTCCTAGGCTTTGTTGTAGGTGCCAATAGGATCCAGGTCGACGAAGAGAAGGTCAAGGCGATCAAAGACTGGCCCAGTCCCAAGACGGTTGGAGAGGTCCGAAGTTTTCATGGCCTGGCCGGTTTCTACCGACAGTTTGTTAAGGACTTTAGTACCATAGCAGCGCCTCTCACCGAAGTAATCAAGAAGGACGTTAGTTTTAAATGGGGCACGGCACAAGAAGAGACGTTCCAACTCCTTAAAAACAGGCTAACTTATGCTCCTCTCCTTTCTTTGCCTGATTTTATGAAAACCTTTGAAATTGCCTCTGGTGTAGGTATTGGAGCGGTCTTAATGCAGGAGAAACGGTCCATTGCCTACTTCAGTGAAAAGCTTGGTGGCGCAACCTTGAACTATCCCACCAACGACAAGGAGCTTTATGCCTTGGTCTGTGCGCTCCAAACCTGGTAACATTACCTCTAGCCTAAAGAGTTTGTGATTCACACGGATCATCAATCTCTTAAACACCTCAAGGGCCAGCAGAAACTGAATAAGCGGCATGCCAGATGGGTGGAGTTCATTGAAACGTTTCCGTACGTGATCCAGTACAAACAGGGAAAGGAAAATGTTGTGGCCGACGCCTTGTCATGTAGATACACCCTGATCTCGACCTTAGACGCCAAGGTCCTCGGTTTTGAAATGAACAAAGAAGCCTACACCTCCAATCCAGACTTCCAGGAAGTTTATCAATCCTGTTCTAAATTTGCCACTGGAAAATATTTTCGGAGTGATGACTTCTTGTTTTATGAAAACCGTCTTTGTATACCTAATGTCTCTCTTCGTGATTTGCTTGTTAGAAAAGCTCATGGCGGCGGTTTAACAGGGCACTTTGGAGTGAACAAGACTCTTAGTGTGGTCCAGGATCATTTTTTCTGGCCGCACATGAAAAGAGATGTGGAAAGAATTTGCGGCCGATGCATCACCTGTAAGTATGCGAAATCCAAAAGCCAGTCCCCAGGTATGTACACTCCCTTATCCATTCCTAGCTCTCCTTGGACGGACGTTTCTATGGATTTTGTGTTAGGATTGCCAAGAACTAGGAAGGGTCGGGATTCTGTCTTTGTTGTGGTCGATAGGTTCTCAAAAATGGCGCACTTTATTCCTTGTCATAAGACTGATGATGCGTCTAATGTGGCTGATTTGTTCTTTAGAGAAGTGGTTAGGTTGCACGGAATGCCTAGGACTATAGTCTCTGACCGCGATGCTAAGTTCCTTAGTTATTTTTGGAAAACGCTTTGGTCAAGGTACTAAGCTATGCTTTTCCACCACTTTCCACCCACAGACCGACAGCCAAACCGAGGTCGTTAATAGAACCTTGTCCGCACTACTTCTTTCTGTTATTAAAAAGAACCTTAGGACGTGGGAAGATTGTCTACCACATGTAGAATTTGCCTATAACCATGCGGTTCATTCTACTACATTGTTTTCCCCGTTTCAAATGGTTTATAGTTTTAACCCTCTTACTCCCCTTGATCTTATGCCTTTACCTTTGTCTGAGCGTGTGAGAATGGATGGGAAGAAAAAGGCCGAGCTTGTCAAGCAGATACATGAGAAGGCCAAGCAGAACATTGAAAGGAAGACCGAGCTTTACAAGAAGCACACTAACAAGGGTCGGAGCCAAAAGGTGTTTGAACCAGGCGATCTAGTATGGGTCTATTTGAGGAAGGACAGGTTTCCGGAGGAAAGAAAGTCCAAGTTATTGCCTCGTGTGGATGCTCCCTTTACGGTCCTTGAGCGGATCAATGCAACGCCTACAAGATTGATTTACGAGGTAAGTACTTAGTCAGTACCAGCTTCAACATTTCTGACCTTATTCCCTTTGTTGCAGATGGACCAGACTTGAGGACAAGTTCTTTTCAAGAGGGGGAGGATGATACGATCATGGACCCGGAGGATGACCCAAACAAAAGAATCGAGGTTCCAGAAGCACACTTGGCCATACCGGATGGACCCATGACGCGATCTAGAGTTAAGAAGCTGGCAGGGGCGTTTCAGGCTGTACTTAACGAGATCAAGATCGGACCAGGCGACCCAGCATCACCCAAGATCATGACCATGCTCATGAATGCCGGCTGTAACTAATCTGGTCCGGGTGATGGCTTAATACTCTTTTTCCTTACACCCGGGTTTGTCCCAACGGGTTTACCGAGTTCGTTTGCGGTCTGGTCATGGGTCGGTAGCTCAAGAGTCATTTTTGGCTTGGCAATCCAAGAGTCAGTCAAGGCCAGCCGAAGAGTCAGTCCTTAGTTTATTTATTTCAGTCAAAGACTTCATTAATTTTTCTGTCATTTTCGAGTTTGTCTCTTGGACTACTCTGCCTGCTATATAAAGGCTTGTACCCCTTCTCATTTTTGCCATTCACTTATCAAATGAATCTGAGATTTTCTCCTTTGTTCTCTTTGAACTTTTTGATTCCTTAGGTGGTTAGCCTCTTGAATCATTTTCGGTTTATCAAATTCAATCCATAGAACTTGACGCAGCCTTCGGCTGCAAAGTTTAAGTTTCCGTTAGTAGTAATCGGGGCTTAGGGATTTTCGGGAATTCATTTCTCACGCCCTAACATCCTTTTACCGGCGATCTCTTTTTCTTTGTTCCACCCCCTTGTTCCAAGTTGTTCTCCGCGAGTTTGGGCCTAATGATTTGTGGGATTTATTCTCACGCCTTAGCATCTGCTCCGAGATCCAGTTGGAGTCAAGGATCTATCCATCCGATACCGACCAAGTGTGTGCCGTACTTTGGGAGTTCGTATCAATTTCCATATAATCTCATGTAATATATTATACGAAAATGATCAAAAGATTACATTTTGTATATTCAACTTGGAATTACAATAGATTAATGTAGAAGTTTGTAGTTTTGAGTTGCTTAATTTGTTATCCATTTTACTAAATTTGTACGTACTAAATTGTATCAGTTTGCCTACTTAATTGTAATTAGAAAAAAAAGAGAATGAATGTGATAAAAGTGAATACAATCATAAAAACAAATCATTAAAATAAATAAACATGACACATTCATTAAAAAAAAAAGATATAACAAGATTAAAAATAAACATGATGTATAATCAATGAAAAACTATTTAAAAGTTAACATAAGCAATTGACAAAAGTATATTTAATTCAAAAATTTTGTGTAATTTTAATCATTTCATATTTAACTATTGTTTTGGTTTCAAATTTAAAGTTTTTATTATTCTCAAAGCAAATTTTTTTATTTATTAGTTTGTTTTTTTAACTTAATGGATCAAAATAAAATTTTCAATTGGTTAAACAAGAGAAGAAAAATATTAAATTAAAAATTTATTTATTTTTTATTGTTTTTAAGAAAACATATATAATTAAAATAAAAGTGAAAATGATGGAAAAAATTATTTTCTTGATTTAAAGAAGTGAATGTATTGATATTTCTCATCATTTCAATACTATGTTTAAAAACTAGTATTTTATTAATTTGTAAAAATTTTAGTTGTTTTTGTTATATTAAATTATAAGTGTTTGACCAAATAATACGTTTTTGAAAAGATTCAAAACAAAATCATTAAAACTCACAATTTACATAAAAATTATTAGATTAACACTATAATATTTTTACTATATTATTAAACAATAATATATACAAATTATATCTTAATAAATATAACTGATTAGATATAATTTTTATTAATTAAATATTCACGCGTAGCGTGGACGTAAAATTTAGTATATATTAAAAGCAAGTTCAAAATAAGCAATGAAGGCCTCTCATTGAGTTTCAACTAGTTAATTACCTCTTACCCCTTAATGATAAAATTAAATATATTAAATTAATTAATTAGAAAAATACTTACCAAAATTTTTTTTTTAAAAAACGTGTGGACCTCTTTTAATACGGGCCCATTTGTGCTATTTAACCTAACCTAATCGAAACTCTAGCTATCATAACCATAAATATAGCCTCTCTCTTCATCTCCAATATTGTGTTTTAAAACCCTAGGTTTTTTACTCAAAACGCTAATAGTCTTTTGCGTTTGTAGTTAGGTTATTCAGGATATGCTTTTTCTTTGTTTTGATTTTTTTTTCTTTGAACGAGGTTGTTCATCGACAATTAGTACTACCGTTCTTATGTTTTGCAAATTGGCAAGGTTTTTTGTTTTCTTATCTGTGATTTGAAACTCATCTTTGTCTTTGTGTGTTCTGATTTTTGATTGTTGCCTTTTACTTTATTTTTGTAACGATTATGATTGACTATTCTAACTTTTTCAGGTTTGAATGTTTCAGTTGTGTGTCTCTAAATATGTTATGTTATTTATGTTTAGTTATAAATTGATTTTATTCTTTGCTCTTGAAGATTGTTTACGCTCTTTTGGAAGCTTGTCACGTTTTAACATGTCTCCTCTTTGTTGAGGTATATCTTAACTTTGCTTTCTATATTTTAACTTTATGTTCATTTACTAATTGATCAAAGAATTTATGTTTTCTTTGGTTTTGATCTTCTAGGACTGTTCCTGTGGATTGTGTTTTATTATTCTGAGATAGTTGCGGAAGGTAAAGACAAAGACTAATCCAATGAAGCTATTTTGAGATAGTTTTCGTGGACTGTTCTGGTGAGATTTGATTTTGTATTTTGTTCGTTGTTTTTTTTGTTTTTACTTTTTGTTTTGTTTTTATCTGTATTACTCTCTAGGCGATTATGTTTTATTGTTTTTGTTCATTTGTATTGCTCTAATGATCTGCTTTTTTTCCCGATTTGATGTTAGGCAAAAGTTGAAATTTATATTGTTAGGGTCGGTTTTCACCCCACGCAGATAAAACCATCTCAAAATGACTAAGTATGGAAAGTGGGAGAGCCGTGGCCACCAAATGGGAGAGCCGTTCTTACCAAGACAAGAGGGAGAGCCGTTTTCACCAAGACAAGCGGGAGAGCCGTGAAGAAGGAGAGATGGGCCGAGCCGTATTATAAGAAATGGGCTGAGCCCCTCTCTAACATACCTGGGCCGAGCCGCGTCTCGGTGAGGTGGACCGAATCATGTCTCGACTAAGGTGGCAAGTGGGCCGAGCCGTGGAGAAGTTAGATGGGCCGAGCCGTGGAGAAGTTAGATGGACCGAGCCGTGGAGAAGTTAGATGGGCCGAGCTAAAGCCTTGAGAGATGAAGCCCATAAAAACCCTAGGCGAAATACAAGGGCGGTGAGCCGCACGAGGCGATAAGGAAATATTCCGAAAATCTCTCCCGAGATTCTCGGCTAGGCGGTTCGGAGAATTAGTATAAATATATGATGTAAACAATTCACTCTGTAACTTTGGACAACCCTAAGCAATAAGAGCTAAATACTTTTACAGCAAGAAAAACTTTCTTTCGATCTTACTGTTTTTGGCGATAAACCCTAGAAGTTTCCGATCCCTCAATTTTCCTTAAACAAATTTCTGGTTGTGCGAGTTTTGGCTCACACAATTTGGCGCCGTCTGTGGGGACTCGAAACTTTCTTACTCTAAATCGACAAGACTTTAAGATCCGAAGAACATGGCGAGCAACACCCCCGACGATAACAACAACACCGGTAACGGCGCAGATAACGACGCTCCGGCATCGGGCACAACGACGGCAACGACCGAAACCCAAGAGGAGATGTGAAACATGATGGCTGCGTTGATGAAGAAAATCGTCGAACAGGATAAAAGAAACGAGGCGATTACGGAGAGGCTCGACGCGATGGCGGCCGAGCGACTACACCCAACTTGGAGAGCCGAAATTCCCGACCCGATAGATGGAATCCGGAGACGCTTCGATTTCTCGACACCTGCAGAAGCCTCAGGGAGCGGCGCAAGAAACCCCTCGGCTCCTCCAATGTCTCGTTTCCTCGACGAACAGACCCCCGCGGCAACCCGAGTCAACATGGCCGAGCCGTCCTCTTTCCGTAGAAACTCAAGGCGACGAGCCGGCGAAGAAGAAAACGATGCAATCGACGTAGATGCTCAGCAGAACGACGGAACCACGAATCCGCAACAAACCGGCTCGGCTCGGCGAATAAGTCAGGAAGACCTTGCCTCGGCACTTAACGGTATCCGAACTGACGAAGTCCCCGATCCGACCCGCGGTGACAATCCAACCGAGGAGGAAGAGAACCTCCAATGGATCGAACAGGCAGAGCGCGAAGACGAGCCGAGGAGAGAGGAGCGGGAGCGACTCCCCCAATCAAACGGAATGACCCACGCGCAAACTCTCGAACTCAAAGAGCTGCGAGCCTCGATGGCTCGGACAGTAGCTGAAATACGCGCCATGAAATCCCAAGTGCACAACGCGACAAGCGCCGCGCCCGAAATCGACCGAATGCTTGAAGAAACTCTGAGGACCCCGTTCACCGCAAGAATCACGGAGGCCAAGATTCCCGAGCCAGGAAAGGTGAGAATCCCGTTCTACGAAGGAACAACCGACCCGAAAGCACACATCACAGCGTTTTGGATAGCAATGGGGCGAGCCTTCACAAAGAACGCCGCTAAACTCACCGAGCGCGAGGTAGACGCCAGATACTGCCTGCTCTTCGTGGAGCACCTCAAGGGAGCCGCACTCGAGTGGTTTTCGAGGCAGGAACGGAATTCAATCGGCAGTTTTAAACAGCTCTCCGCCCTGTTCCTTAAACAATACTCGATGTTTATGGACAGAGGAACATCCGATGCCGACCTGTGGACACTATCCCAAGGGCCGAACGAACCGCTTCGGGATTACATGGCAAGATTCAAGGCAGTTGTATCCAAAATAGAAGGGATAAGCGACAAGGCTGCGCTCGAGGCTCTGAAACGATATTTGTGGTACAAATCCGAGTTCCGACGAGAGATGGCCCTCAATACGCCGCAAACAATTCAAGACGTATTGCACCGATCATCAGAATTCGTCGTAAACGAGGAGGAAATGAAAAACTTGGACGAGCAGTACGAAGCAACAAAAGCAGCAATCCGAAGCTCAATTCTGCCGCGCCCCGCGAAGAAGGGCAACCCATCAAGCAACACAACAACGCAGAGCTCGGATGAACCTAGAAGCGGAGGTGCCCATAACTACCAGGTAGGCACCGGACGCGGAAGAGGGGAGCCGCACAACAACACTTGGGTGAGAAAGTCCGCCAACTACGACGAGAAGGCTTTCTGCGAGTATCACCAGACCTACGCGCACTCAACGGCTCAGTGCCGAACTCTAGGAGCAAAGCTCGCAGCAAAGATGGCAGCGGGAGAGCTCCAAAACGCGGTCAGCCTCAAAGACCTCGTCCCTAACGAACAACAAGAGAGAGCCGAGCCGAGCGGCGCGGCGGAACCAGCGAATCCTCCCCGACGAGGCGATAACCCCAAGCGAGACAGGAGAGGCGAACCTGAAGAGCGACCCGAGCCCAGGCAAAGGATCAATATGATCATGGGTGGATCTCAATACTACCAAGATACCGTGTCCTCCATCAAAGCCAATCAGCGTCGAGCCGAAGCAAAGGAGAATTGGACAGAGCCAACCGACATCCCAAACACAGTGATCTCTTTCGCCGAGGAGGAAACGGCAGGAATCAACCGACCTCACAACGATCCGTTGGTGATTGAGCTAACGATCAGGGATCATGACGTAGCAAGGGTGCTCGTCGATACCGGAAGCTCAGTGAATGTCATCTTCAGGGAAACACTCAGAAGAATGGGAATCGACCTCTCCGAGGTGGAGGCAATCCCCAAACCTCTAACCGGATTTTCAGGAGAAACGACGATGACTATGGGAACGATCAAGCTTCCTGTGGTAGCTGGCGGAGTCACTAAGATCGTCGAATTCTGCGTCACTG
This sequence comes from Eutrema salsugineum, assembly GCF_000478725.1. Lineage (NCBI taxonomy): Eukaryota > Viridiplantae > Streptophyta > Magnoliopsida > Brassicales > Brassicaceae > Eutrema > Eutrema salsugineum. The sequence goes on along the minus strand of NW_006256547.1, from coordinate 7,893,563 downwards.
ATCACCCAACAATCTATAATGTGATCATGGGAACTCCATGGATCAACGGGATGAGGGTGGTACCCTCCACCTATCATCTCTGTCTCAAATTCCCAACTCCATCGGGTGTCAAAACGATATGGGGAAATCAGAAGGAGTCGAGAATGTGCTGCCTAGCCGAGCACAAGCTGAGGAACCCCGTCACTGACGCACGAGCAGATATAGACCGCAAAAAGATGAAGACAGACCGAGAGCCCGCGAACGAGCTCTCGAAACTCTTATAGCAATTACAGATCGCGGAGAGCCGCGAAACACGCGCCGAGCCGGTATGCGACGCGGTGGACTCAGTGTGTATAGACGAGGCGCACCCGAAGCGATGCGTCGAAATAGGAACCAAACTGGAAGAGCCTCTGAGAAACGAACTCCTTTCCCTCCTCAAGGAGAACATCAACACCTTTGCCTGGACAGCGGAAGATATGCCAGGCATAAGCATTGACGTAACCTGTCACAAGCTGAATGTGGATCCGACCTTTAAACCAGTCAAGCAGAAAAGAAGGAAGCTCGGCCCCGAACGAGCTAAAGCAGTGAACGACGAAGTCGAGAGGTTACTCAAAGTAGGATCAATCGCCGAGGCCAAATATCCAGACTGGCTCGCAAATCCGATGGTCGTGAAGAAGAAAAACGGCAAGTGGCGGGTCTGTGTGGATTTCATTGACCTCAACAAGGCGTGCCCAAAAGACAGCTTTCCTTTGCCACACATCGACCGGCTCGTTGAAGCCACTGCAGGAAATAGGTTGTTAACGTTTATGGACGCTTTCTCTGGCTACAATCAGATTCTGATGCACTCTGATGATCGGGAAAAAACGGCGTTCATAACCGATCGCGGGATATACTGCTACAAAGTCATGCTGTTCGGGCTCAAAAACGCATGAGCAACGTATCAACGGCTCGTCAATAAAATGTTCGCGGCTCAACTTGGAAAAACCATGGAAGTATACATCGACGACTTTTTAGTTAAATCACTCAAAGAGAAAGACCACGTCGCGCATCTACGGGAATGCTTCGAACAATTAAACAAGCACAACATGAAACTAAACCCGGCGAAGTGCAGGTTTGCGGTCACCTCGGGAGAATTCCTCGGCTATCTGGTAACTCACCGAGGCATAGAAGCAAACCCCAAGCAAATCAAGGCGTTAATTGAGATGCCCTCTCCAAGGACGAAGCGCGAAGTGCAAAGGCTCACAGGTAGAGTCGCCGCGCTAAACAGGTTTATTTCCCGCTCCACAGACAAGTGCATGCCCTTCTACGACACCCTCCGAGGAAACAAGAAATTTGAGTGGGACGAACGGTGCGAGAAGGCTTTCCAGGAATTGAAGAATTATCTGGCGAGCCCACCAATCTTAGCAAAACCAGTCGAAGGAGAGCCGCTCTTCCTCTACATCGCGGTGTCTGCTACAGGTGTAAGCGGAGTGCTTATCAGAGAAGAACGGTCCGAGCAAAAACTCATTTTCTACATCAGCCAGACACTGACCGACGCCAAGACTCGCTACCCCCAGATCGAGAAGGTCGCCCTAGCCGTCGTAGTCTCGGCTCGCAAACTGCGCCCGTACTTTCAATCACATTCGATTGTTGTGCTTGCTACGCTTCCGCTACGCTCGATCCTACACAGCCCTAGCCAATCCGGTTGGCTCGCCAAGTGGATGATAGAGCTAAGCAAATACGACATCGAGTATCAGAATAGGTCGTCTGCAAAGTCACAGGTGCTCGCAGATTTCCTCATTGAACTTCCCGCCGAAGCAACAAACGAGGCGACTCTAGATGAAGTGTGGACGCTGCACGTCGACGGCTCGTCGTCTAAACACGGCTCGAGAATAGGAATCCGCCTCACCTCTCCCACCGGAGAAATATTGGAGCAGTCTTTTCGCCTGAACTTCCACGCTTTGAACAACGAAGCGGAATACGAAGCACTGATCGCCGGCATACGACTAGCGCAGGGAATCGGAGTTCGAAAGATAAGAACCTTTTGCGATTCACAGCTCGTAGCATGTCAATTCAACGGAGAATACGAGGCGAAGGATGGACGAATGGGAGCTTACCTCAGAGTGGTCCGAGAGTTGGTACTAAAGTTTGATGAGTTCGAACTCACGCGCATTCCTCGAGGAGAAAACACCTGAGCCGATGCCTTGGCAGCACTCGCCTCGACCTCGGACCCAGACCTCTGACAAATGATCCCAGTTGAATTCATCGAACGTCCTAGCATCGAAGAGGTGGAAGGAGTTCGGCTGATAAATCCTCCCGAACAAGAACCAGAGGACGACGAAGCCATTCTTATGGACGAAGACCCTCAACCGGCCGAGCCAGAGTACGGCTGTGACAAAGAATGGCTCGGAGCTATCCGAGTGTATATCGCCGATGGAGAGTTGCCAACCGACAAATGGGAAGCCCGCAAACTAAAAGCTCAGGCCGCACGATATGTCCTCGTCGATGGCGAGGTATTTAAATGGAGATTTTCAGGGCCTCTCATGACATGCGTCGAAGGACCAGAAGCAAGAAAGATCATGCACGAAGTGCACAGCGGCGCATGCGGGAACAACTTCAGCAGAAGGTCGCTCGCTATCAAGATAAAACGGCACGGCTATTTCTGGCCCACGATGGTCAAGGCCTGCGAGAAATTTACGGCGAAGTGCGAGAAGTGTCAGCGGCACGCTCCAACAATTCATCAACCTACCGAGTTGCTCTCGTCAATTTCGTCACCTTATCCGTTCATGAGATGGTCGATGGACATCGTCGGACCTCTACATCGCTCGAAGCAGAAGCGTTTTCTGCTCGTCCTCATGGATTACTTCTCCAAGTGGGTCGAGGCCGATTCTTACGCAAGCATAAAGGATGTTCAAGTCGAACACTTCGTCTGGAAAAATATCATCTGCCGACACGGGGTCCCTTATGAGATAGTCACCGACAACGGATCCCAGTTCATCTCAACACGCTTCGAAGCCTTCTGCGAAAAGTGGAAAATCCGCCTCAGCAAATCTACGCCAAGATACCCTCAAGGGAACAGACAAGCCGAAGCAGCCAATAAGACGATCCTTGGTGGCGCAACCTTGAACTATCCCACCAACGACAAGGAGCTTTATGCCTTGGTCTGTGCGCTGCAAACCTGGTAACATTACCTCTAGCCGAAAGAGTTTGTGATTCACACGGATCATCAATCTCTTAAACACCTTAAGGGCCAGCAGAAACTGAATAAGCGGCATGCCAGATGGGTGGAGTTCATTGAAACGTTTCCGTACGTGATCCAGTACAAACAGGGAAAGGAAAATGTTGTGGCCGACGCCTTGTCATGTAGATACACCCTGATCTCGACCTTAGACGCCAAGGTCCTCGGTTTTGAAATGATCAAAGAAGCTTACACCTCCAATCCAGACTTCCAGGAAGTTTATCAATCCTGTTCTAAATTTGCCACTGGAAAATATTTTCGGAGTGATGACTTCTTGTTTTATGAAAACCGTCTTTGTATACCTAATGTCTCTCTTCGTGATTTGCTTGTTAGAAAAGCTCATGGCGGCGGTTTAACAGGGCACTTTGGAGTGAACAAGACTCTTAGTGTGGTCCAGGATCATTTTTTCTGGCCGCACATGAAAAGAGATGTGGAAAGAATTTGCGGCCGATGCATCACCTGTAAGTTTGCGAAATCCAAAAGCCAGTCCCCAGGTATGTACACTCCCTTATCCATTCCTAGCTCTCCTTGGACGGACGTTTCTATGGATTTTGTGTTAGGATTGCCAAGAACTAGGAAGGGTCGGGATTCTGTCTTTGTTGTGGTCGATAGGTTCTCAAAAATGGCGCACTTTATTCCTTGTCATAAGACTGATGATGCGTCTAATGTGGCTGATTTGTTCTTTATAGAAGTGGTTAGGTTGCACGGAATGCCTAGGACTATAGTCTCTGACCGCGATGCTAAGTTCCTTAGTTATTTTTGGAAAACGCTTTGGTCAAGGTACTAAGCTATGCTTTTCCACCACTTTCCACCCACAGACCGACAGCCAAACCGAGGTCGTTAATAGAACCTTGTCCGCACTACTTCTTTCTGTTATTAAAAAGAACCTTAGGACGTGGGAAGATTGTCTACCACATGTAGAATTTGCCTATAACCATGCGGTTCATTCTACTACATTGTTTTCCCCGTTTCAAATGGTTTATAGTTTTAACCCTCTTACTCCCCTTGATCTTATGCCTTTACCTTTGTCTGAGCGTGTGAGAATGGATGGGAAGAAAAAGGCCGAGCTTGTCAAGCAGATACATGAGAAGGCCAAGCAGAACATTGAAAGGAAGACCGAGCTTTACAAGAAGCACACTAACAAGGGCCGGAGCCAAAAGGTGTTTGAACCAGGCGATCTAGTATGGGTCTATTTGAGGAAGGACAGGTTTCCGGAGGAAAGAAAGTCCAAGTTATTGCCTCGTGTGGATGCTCCCTTTACGGTCCTTGAGCGGATCAATGCAACGCCTACAAGATTGATTTACGAGGTAAGTACTTAGTCAGTACCAGCTTCAACATTTCTGACCTTATTCCCTTTGTCGCAGATGGACCAGACTTGAGGACAAGTTCTTTTCAAGAGGGGGAGGATGATACGATCATGGACCCGGAGGATGACCCAAACAAAAGAATCGAGGTTCCAGAAGCACACTTGGCCATACCGGATGGACCCATGACGCGAGCTAGAGTTAAGAAGCTGGCAGGGTCGTTTCAGGCTGTACTTAACGAGATCAAGATTGGACCAGGCGACCCAGCATCACCCAAGATCATGACCATGCTCATGAATGCCAGCTGTAACTAATCTGGTCCGGGTGATGGCTTAATACTCTTTTTCCTTACACCCGGGTTTGTCCCAACGGGTTTACCGAGTTCGTTTGCGGTCTGGTCATGGGTCGGTAACTCAAGAGTCATTTTTGGCTTGGCAATCCAAGAGTCAGTCAAGGCCAGCCGAAGAGTCAGTCCTTAGTTTATTTATTTCAGTCAAAGACTTCATTAATTTTTCTGTCATTTTCGAGTTTGTCTCTTGGACTACTCTGCCTGCTATATAAAGGCTTGTACCCCTTCTCATTTTTGCCATTCACTTATCAAATGAATCTGAGATTTTCTCCTTTGTTCTCTTTGAACTTTAAGATTCCTTAGGTGGTTAGCCTCTTGAATCATTTTCGGTTTATCAAATTCAATCCATAGAACTTGACGCAGCCTTCGGCTGCAAAGTTTAAGTTTCCGTTAGTAGTAATCGGGGCTTAGGGATTTTTGGGAATTCATTTCTCACGCCCTAACATTCTTTTACCGGCGATCTCTTTTTCTTTGTTCCACCCCCTTGTTCCAAGTTGTTCTCCGCGAGTTTGGGCCTAATGATTTGTGGGATTTATTCTCACGCCTTAGCATCTGCTCCGAGATCCAGTTGGAGTCAAGGATCTATCCATCCGATACCGACCAAGTGTGTGCCGTACTTTGGGAGTTCGTATCAATTTCCATATAATCTCATGTAATATATTATACGAAAATGATCAAAAGATTACATTTTGTATATTCAACTTGGAATTACAATAGATTAATGTAGAAGTTTGTAGTTTTGAGTTGCTTAATTTGTTATCCATTTTACTAAATTTGTACGTACTAAATTGTATCAGTTTGCCTACTTAATTGTAATTAGAAAAAAAAGAGAATGAATGTGATAAAACTGAATACAATCATAAAAACAAATCATTAAAATAAATAAACATGACACATTCATTAAAAAAAAAAAGATATAACAAGATTAAAAATAAACATGATGTATAATCAATGAAAAACTATTTAAAAGTTAACATAAGCAATTGACAAAAGTATATTTAATTCAAAAATTTTGTGTAATTTTAATCATTTCATATTTAACTATTGTTTTGGTTTCAAATTTAAAGTTTTTATTATTCTCAAAGCAAATTTTTTTATTTATTAGTTTGTTTTTTTAACTTAATGGATCAAAATAAAATTTTCAATTGGTTAAACAAGAGAAGAAAAATATTAAATTAAAAATTTATTTATTTTTTATTGTTTTTAAGAAAACACATATAATTAAAATAAAAGTGAAAATGATGGAAAAAATTATTTTCTTGATTTAAAGAAGTGAATGTATTGATATTTCTCATCATTTCAATACTATGTTTAAAAACTAGTATTTTATTAATTTGTAAAAATTTTAGTTGTTTTTGTTATATTAAATTATAAGTGTTTGACCAAATAATACGTTTTTGAAAAGATTCAAAACAAAATCATTAAAACTCACAATTTACATAAAAATTATTAGATTAACACTATAATATTTTTACTATATTATTAAACAATAATATATACAAATTATATCTTAATAAATATAACTGATTAGATATAATTTTTATTAATTAAATATTCACGCGTAGCGTGGACGTAAAATTTAGTATATATTAAAAGCAAGTTCAAAATAAGCAATGGAGGCCTCTCATTGAGTTTCAACTAGTTAATTACCTCTTACCCCTTAATGATAAAATTAAATATATTAAATTAATTAATTAGAAAAATACTTACCAAAATTTTTTTTTGAAAAAACGTGTGGACCTCTTTTAATACGGACCCATTTGTGCGATTTAACCTAACCTAATCGAAACTCTAGCTATCATAACCATAAATATAGCCTCTCTCTTCATCTCCAATATTGTGTTTTAAAACCCTAGGTTTTTTTACTCAAAACGCTAATAGTCTTTTGCGTTTGTAGTTAGGTTATTCAGGATATGCTTTTTCTTTGTTTTGATTTTTTTTTCTTTGAACGAGGTTGTTCATCGACAATTAGTACTACCGTTCTTATGTTTTGCAAATTGGTAAGGTTTTTTGTTTTCTTATCTGTGATTTGAAACTCATCTTTGTCTTTGTGTGTTCTGATTTTTGATTGTTGCCTTTTACTTTATTTTTGTAACGATTATGATTGACTATTCTAACTTTTTCAGGTTTGAATGTTTCAGTTGTGTGTCTCTAAATATGTTATGTTATTTATGTTTAGTTATAAATTGATTTTATTCTTTGCTCTTGAAGATTGTTTACGCTCTTTTGGAAGCTTGTCACGTTTTAACATGTCTCCTCTTTGTCGAGGTATATCTTAACTTTGCTTTCTATATTTTAACTTTATGTTCATTTACTAATTGATCAAAGAATTTATGTTTTCTTTGGTTTTGATCTTCTAGGACTGTTCCTGTGGATTGTGTTTTATTATTCTGAGATAGTTGCGGAAGGTAAAGACAAAGACTAATCCAATGAAGCTATTTTGAGATAGTTTTCGTGGACTGTTCTGGTGAGATTTGATTTTGTATTTTGTTCGTTGTTTTTTTGTTTTTACTTTTTGTTTTGTTTTTATCTGTATTACTCTCTAGGCGATTATGTTTTATTGTTTTTGTTCATTTGTATTGCTCTAATGATCTGCTTTTTTTCCCGATTTGATGTTAGGCAAAAGTTGAAATTTATATTGTTAGGGTCGGTTTTCACCCCACGCAGATAAAACCATCTCAAAATGACTAAGTATGGAAAGTGGGAGAGCCGTGGCCACCAAATGGGAGAGCCGTTCTTACCAAGACAAGAGGGAGAGCCGTTTTCACCAAGACAAGCGGGAGAGCCGTGAAGAAGGAGAGATGGGCCGAGCCGTATTATAAGAAATGGGCTGAGCCCCTCTCTAACATACCTGGGCCGAGCCGCGTCTCGGTGAGGTGGACCGAATCATGTCTCGACTAAGGTGGCAAGTGGGCCGAGCCGTGGAGAAGTTAGATGGGCCGAGCCGTGGAGAAGTTAGATGGACCGAGCCGTGGAGAAGTTAGATGGGCCGAGCTAAAGCCTTGAGAGATGAAGCCCATAAAAACCCTAGGCGAAATACAAGGGCGGTGAGCCGCACGAGGCGATAAGGAAATATTCCGAAAATCTCTCCCGAGATTCTCGGCTAGGCGGTTCGGAGAATTAGTATAAATATATGATGTAAACAATTCACTCTGTAACTTTGGACAACCCTAAGCAATAAGAGCTAAATACTTTTACAGCAAGAAAAACTTTCTTTCGATCTTACTGTTTTTGGCGATAAACCCTAGAAGTTTCCGATCCCTCAATTTTCCTTAAACAAATTTCTGGTTGTGCGAGTTTTGGCTCACACAATTTGGCGCCGTCTGTGGGGACTCGAAACTTTCTTACTCTAAATCGACAAGACTTTAAGATCTGAAGAACATGGCGAGCAACACCCCCGACGATAACAACAACACCGGTAACGGCGCAGATAACGACGCTCCGGCATCGGGCACAACGACGGCAACGACCGAAACCCAAGAGGAGATGTGAAACATGATGGCTGCGTTGATGAAGAAAATCGTCGAACAGGATAAAAGAAACGAGGCGATTACGGAGAGGCTCGACGCGATGGCGGCCGAGCGACTACACCCAACTTGGAGAGCCGAAATTCCCGACCCGATGGATGGAATCCGGAGACGCTTCGATTTCTCGACACCTGCAGAAGCCTCAGGGAGCGGCGCAAGAAACCCCTCGGCTCCTCCAATGTCTCGTCTCCTCGACGAACAGACCCCCGCGGCAACCCGAGTCAACATGGCCGAGCCGCCCTCTTTCCGTAGAAACTCAAGGCGACGAGCCGGCGAAGAAGAAAACGATGCAATCGACGTAGATGCTCAGCAGAACGACGGAACCACGAATCCGCAACAAACCGGCTCGGCTCGGCGAATAAGTCAGGAAGACCTTGCCTCAGCACTTAACGGTATCCGAACTGACGAAGTCCCCGATCCGACCCGCGGTGACAATCCAACCGAGGAGGAAGAGAACCTCCAATGGATCGAACAGGCAGAGCGCGAAGACGAGCCGAGGAGAGAGGAGCGGGAGCGACTCCCCCAATCAAACGGAATGACCCACGCGCAAACTCTCGAACTCAAAGAGTTGCGAGCCTCGATGGCTCGGACAGTAGCTGAAATACGCGCCATGAAATCCCAAGTGCACAACGCGACAAGCGCCGCGCCCGAAATCGACCGAATGCTTGAAGAAACTCAGAGGACCCCGTTCACCGCAAGAATCACGGAGGCCAAGATTCCCGAGCCGGGAAAGGTGAGAATCCCGTTCTACGAAGGAACAACCGACCCGAAAGCACACATCACAGCGTTTTGGATAGCAATGGGGCGAGCCTTCACAAAGAACGCCGCTAAACTCACCGAGCGCGAGGTAGACGCCAGATACTGCCTGCTCTTCGTGGAGCACCTCAAGGGAGCCGCACTCGAGTGGTTTTCGAGGCAGGAACGGAATTCAATCGGCAGTTTTCAACAGCTCTCCGCCCTGTTCCTTAAACAATACTCGATGTTTATGGACAGAGGAACATCCGATGCCGACCTGTGGACACTATCCCAAGGGCTGAACGAACCGCTTCGGGATTACATGGCAAGATTCAAGGCAGTTGTATCCAAAATAGAAGGGATAAGCGACAAGGCTGCGTTCGAGGCTCTGAAACGATATTTGTGGTACAAATCCGAGTTCCGACGAGAGATGGCCCTCAATACGCCGCAAACAATTCAAGACGCATTGCACCGATCATCAGAATTCGTGGTAAACGAGGAGGAAATGAAAAACTTGGACGAGCAGTACGAAGCAACGAAAGCAGCAATTCGAAGCTCAATTCTGCCGCGCCCCGCGAAGAAGGGCAACCCATCGAGCAACACAACAACGCAGAGCTCGGATGAACCTAGAAGCGGAGGTGCCCATAACTACCAGGTAGGCACCGGACGTGGAAGAGGGGAGTCGCACAACAACACTTGGGTGAGAAAGTCCGCCAACTACGACAAGAAGGCTTTCTGCGAGTATCACCAGACCTACGCGCACTCAACGGCTCAGTGCCGAACTCTAGGAGCAAAGCTCGCAGCAAAGATGGCAGCGGGAGAGCTCCAAAACGCGGTCAGCCTCAAAGACCTCGTCCCTAACGAACAACAAGAGAGAGCCGAGCCGAGCGGCGCGGCGGAACCAGCGAATCCTCCCCGACGAGGCGATAACCCCAAGCGAGACAGGAGAGGCGAACCTGAAGAGCGACCCGAGCCCAGGCAAAGGATCAATATGATCATGGGTGGATCTCAATACTACCAAGATACCGTGTCCTCCATCAAAGCCAATCAGCGTCGAGCCGAAGCAAAGGAGAATTGGACAGAGCCAACCGACATCCCAAACACAGTGATCTCTTTCGCCGAGGAGGAAACGGCAGGAATCGACCGACCTCACAACGATCCGTTGGTGATTGAGCTAACGATCAGGGATCATGACGTAGCAAGGGTGCTCGTCGATACCGGAAGCTCAGTGAATGTCATCTTCAGGGAAACACTCAGAAGAATGGGAATCGACCTCTCCGAGGTGGAGGCAATCCCCAAACCTCTAACCGGATTTTCAGGAGAAACGACGATGACTATGGGAACGATCAAGCTTCCTGTGGTAGCTGGCGGAGTCACTAAGATCGTCGAATTCTGCGTCACTGATCACCCAACAATCTATAATGTGATCATGGGAACTCCATGGATCAACGGGATGAGGGTGGTACCCTCCACCTATCATCTCTGTCTCAAATTCCCAACTCCATCGGGTGTCAAAACGATATGGGGAAATCAGAAGGAGTCGAGAATGTGCTGCCTAGCCGAGCACAAGCTGAGGAACCCCGTCACTGACGCACGAGCAGATATAGACCGCAAAAAGATGAAGACAGACCGAGAGCTCGCGAACGAGCTCTCGAAACTCTTATAGCAATTACAGATCGCGGAGAGCCGCGAAACACGCGCCGAGCCGGTATGCGACGCGGTGGACTCAGTGTGTATAGACGAGGCGCACCCGAAGCGATGCGTCGAAATAGGAACCAAACTGGAAGAGCCTCTGAGAAACGAACTCCTTTCCCTCCTCAAGGAGAACATCAACACCTTTGCCTGGACAGCGGAAGATATGCCAGGCATAAGCATTGACGTAACCTGTCACAAGCTGAATGTGGATCCGACCTTTAAACCAGTCAAGCAGAAAAGAAGGAAGCTCGGCCCCGAACGAGCTAAAGCAGTGAACGACGAAGTCGAGAGGTTACTCAAAGTAGGATCAATCGCCGAGGCCAAATATCCAGACTGGCTCGCAAATCCGGTGGTCGTGAAGAAGAAGAACGGCAAGTGGCGGGTCTGTGTGGATTTCATTGACCTCAACAAGGCGTGCCCAAAAGACAGCTTTCCTTTGCCACACATCGACCGGCTCGTTGAAGCCACTGCAGGAAATAGGTTGTTAACGTTTATGGACGCTTTCTCTGGCTACAATCAGATTCTGATGCACCCTGATGATCGGGAAAAAACGGCGTTCATAACCGATCGCGGGATATACTGCTACAAAGTCATGCCGTTCGGGCTCAAGAATGCATGAGCAACGTATCAACGGCTCGTCAATAAAATGTTCGCGGCTCAGCTCGGAAAAACCATGGAAGTATACATCGACGACTTTTTAGTTAAATCACTCAAAGAGAAAGACCACGTCGCGCATCTACGGGAATGCTTCGAACAATTGAGCAAGCACAACATGAAACTAAACCCGGCGAAGTGCAGGTTTGCGGTCACCTCGGGAGAATTCCTCGGTTATCTGGTAACTCACCGAGGCATAGAAGCAAACCCCAAGCAAATCAAGGCGTTAATTGAGATGCCCTCTCCAAGGACGAAGCGCGAAGTGCAAAGGCTCACAGGTAGAGTCGCCGCGCTAAACAGGTTTATTTCCCGCTCCACAGACAAGTGCATGCCCTTCTACGACACCCTCCGAGGAAACAAGAAATTTGAGTGGGACGAACGGTGCGAGACGGCTTTCCAGGAATTGAAGAATTATCTGGCGAGCCCACCAATCTTAGCAAAACCAGTCGAAGGAGAGCCGCTCTTCCTCTACATCGCGGTGTCTGCTACAGGTGTAAGCGGAGTGCTTATCAGAGAAGAACGGTCCGAGCAAAAACTCATTTTCTACATCAGCCAGACACTGACCGACGCCGAGACTCGCTACCCCCAGATCGAGAAGGTCGCCCTAGCCGTCGTAGTCTCGGCTCGCAAACTGCGCCCGTACTTTCAATCACATTCGATTGTTGTGCTTGCTACGCTTCCGCTACGCTCGATCCTACACAGCCCTAGCCAATCCGGTCGGCTCGCCAAGTGGATGATAGAGCTAAGCGAATACGACATCGAGTATCGGAATAGGTCGTCTGCAAAGTCACAGGTGCTCGCAGATTTCCTCATTGAACTTCCCGCCGAAGCAACAAACGAGGCGAATCTAGATGAAGTGTGGACGCTGCACGTCGACGGCTCGTCGTCTAAACACGGCTCGAGAATAGGAATCCGCCTCACCTCTCCCACCGGAGAAATATTGGAGCAGTCTTTTCGCCTGAACTTCCACGCTTCGAACAACGAAGCGGAATACGAAGCACTGATCGCCGGCATACGACTAGCGCAGGGAATCGGAGTTCGAAAGATAAGAACCTTTTGCGATTCACAGCTCGTAGCATGTCAATTCAACGGAGAATACGAGGCGAAGGATGGACGAATGGGAGCTTACCTCAGAGTGGTCCGAGAGTTGGTACTAAAGTTTGATGAGTTCGAACTCACGCGCATTCCCCGAGGAGAAAACACCTGAGCCGACGCCTTGGCAGCACTCGCCTCGACCTCGGACCCAGACCTCTGACAAATGATCCCAGTTGAATTCATCGAACGTCCTAGCATCGAAGAGGTGGAAGGAGTTCGGCTGATAAATCCTCCCGAACAAGAACCAGAGGACGACGAAGCCATTCTTATGGACGAAGACCCTCAACCGGCCGAGCCAGAGTACGGCTGTGACAAAGAATGGCTCGGAGCTATCCGAGTGTATATCGCCGATGGAGAGTTGCCAACCGACAAATGGGAAGCCCGCAAACTAAAAGCTCAGGCCGCACGATATGTCCTCGTCGATGGCGAGGTATTTAAATGGAGATTTTCAGGGCCTCTCATGACATGCGTCGAAGGACCAGAAGCAAGAAAGATCATGCACGAAGTGCACAGCGGCGCATGCGGGAACAACTTCAGCAGAAGGTCGCTCGCTATCAAGATAAAACGGCACGGCTATTTCTGGCCCACGATGGTCAAGGCCTGCGAGAAATTTACGGCGAAGTGCGAGAAGTGTCAGCGGCACGCTCCAACAATTCATCAACCTACCGAGTTGCTCTCGTCAATTTCGTCACCTTATCCGTTCATGAGATGGTCGATGGACATCGTCGGACCTCTACATCGCTCGAAGCAGAAGCGTTTTCTGCTCGTCCTCACGGATTACTTCTCCAAGTGGGTCGAGGCCGATTCTTACGCAAGCATAAAGGATGTTCAAGTCGAACACTTCGTCTGGAAAAATATCATCTGCCGACACGGGGTCCCTTATGAGATAGTCACGACAACGGATCCCAGTTCATCTCAACACGCTTCGAAGCCTTCTGCGAAAAGTGGAAAATCCGCCTCAGCAAATCTACGCCAAGATACCCTCAAGGGAACGGACAAGCCGAAGCAGCCAATAAGACGATCCTCGACGGTCTGAAAAAGAGGCTCGACGCCAAGAAGGGACGGTGGACAGACGAACTCGAAGGAGTCCTATGGTATCATCGAACAACTCCGCGCCCAGCCACCGGGGAAACTCCATTCGCTTTGGTCTACGGATCGGAGTGCGTAATTCCCCCCGAGGTGGATTTCCTAGGTATTCGACGAAGACTTCTACCAGGACAGGAGGGCTTGAACCACTTAATGATGCTAGATGAGCTCGACCTGATCAACGAAAAGCGCGATCAAGCCTTAATTTGAATCCAGAACTATCAACAAGCTACGGCAAGATACTACAACAAAAACGTTCGGAGTCGAAGATTCAAAACAGGGGAGCTCGTCCTCCGAAAGGTCTTCCAAAACACTGCCGAGAAGAACGCAGGAAAGCTCGGAGCAAATTGGGAAGGTCCTTACAAGGTCACAAAAGTGGTTCGTCCAGGAGTCTACGAACTCGCGACACTAGCTGATGAGGCGATTCCAAGATCATGGAACGCAATGCATCTGAAGAAATACTATCGCTAAGGATACAGCACGACCAACATGAACTACAGGACGGCTTGATCCCTGCAAAGGGTACGTAGGCAGCCCGTCCTCGGACGGGTTCAACTGTCCCCCCTCCTAAAAAGGGGGCGATTAGGTACGTATACACATACATCCTTTAACCCTACAATTTTTAGCTGTTTTAGCTAGCTCACTTAGGAACATCGCCACTTCGGCACATTCTCAGCTCATTTTAAATCTCATTTTGAATCATCTACTTATTTCACGTTTACCTTGGATTTCTAGTTTGTTCATTATCGCTTCGGCTAGTGTCTCATTCTTTCTAAATCAGCAACTTATTTTAACAAGCTCGGATTTTTAATACTTTCACTCATCACTTTGGCGAGTAATCATACCACTTCGGCATGATATCATGACCTGAGTACCTCGGTTTCAGTTCGGCAAACTAAGCCTCCGAACGCCTCGTCTCATTGCTGGCCACAACGGGGCAACAAATACAAAGTTCTCTAAACAGACTTTTACCACCTTTCCTAGGACGAGGGTGCAAGTTACATCCTCTACGGATAACAATGAAGCGCGCTATACAAATATCAGACCGAAAACGTATCAGGTCGCCACAGTTTACTATCGCACACGAGAATATAAGTCGAGACTACATCGCTTTCTCTAAAACCGAAGTAAACTCTTAAACCCCGGATAAACATACTCATCCTCTCGGAAACACCGGTCCATAGTCAGGATCGATAACACTTCATCCTTGGCTAACAAAAACAAAACGCCTCGTCGTTTCCACGGCTCGGTACCATGCAAAGCGAAAAACGCCTCGTCGTTTACACGGCTCGGCATCATGCAAAGAGAAAACGCCTCGTCGTTTAAACGGCTCGGCACCATGCACGGCGAAAACTCCTCATCGTTAAAAATGGCTCAGCATTGCTACCTAAAGGATGCTCCAAAAAATTAACTCCCAGCTCGGGATTAAGAATCCAAACGAGACCCTTAAACAACTCAACCCTTAGCCCGTCTTTCTATCGATTTCGAAGAATTCGGTTAAGGAAGCAATCAAAATCATTCTCGACAATCTTCTCTAAGCCATTGGTTTTCACAGATATTTGCACAAGTCATTAAAAATAAGTGCATCCAAACGAAAAACAGCTAAAGGAGAAAATATATCCATAAGCAAAAAAAAGTGTCGGGTGGATAAAGCCGTCCAGGCACCGGTTACATAAAGAGTTCAAAAACGTACAAAAAACCTAAGTACAAAAGCATGAAAGACGAAACTGCGTCTCACGTTCGGCGAGGAGGTTCGAGAGGACTGGCGTGCCCGCATTTGATCCGTTCGGATCTATCACGCCTAAGTTGGCCGCTGTCTCTTCAAGCGGCTCGTTGCCGAGGGTGGTGTCGACCGAGTCCGGCGATACGGGAGAGTAATACAGCTCGCCCCGAATCTCGGAAGCAATACGCTCGTACGCCTCTTCGTCGGCATACTCACTCTCCCAGCTTTTCAGCTTCGCCTCCTCGTCGTCAAGCGTCGGGGCGTCCGACTTCTTCAGGTCGGCAATCATCGCAAGATTGCCCTTGATCTGTCCCAGATCATTCTCATCATTTTTGGCCTTCTTGAGCTTGACCAAACCCTCCTCCACCTTGGCGAGGCGTTCCTGAAACTTCACCGACAGCTCGCGCCTCACCTCCTTCTTCGCGCGTTTGACCTTGGCTTCGAACAGCGCGTCCTTGGCCTCGATACGCCTTTTAAGCAACGCCACCTCGGCGCTTTTGGCTCTCCTTGCTTCCTCCAGGCGAATCACCGAGGTGGAAACTTTGTTGACGTCTTCTCGGAGAACTATCTTCTCCTCTTCCAACCTCGACACTCGGGTCATCGCCTCGGTGAGTTTCCCCTTCGCTGCCGCGGCTTCGTTTTGTGCCTTTTCCAGCTTCACCTTTGACGCCGCGGTCTCATTTCGGGCCTCGTCCAAACGATGCTCGACCTTAGATAGGTCCAATTAACCTTCCGCGCCGAAAGAGAGTCTCGAACAGTAAAAAGGTCGTCGGGAATCGGGGGAAGATAGCACCGAACAGCAAAACAAAGCAAAAAGGAAAAATCTTCAAGAAAGGAAGAGGATACCAAAAACAGTTCCGAGCCGAGGAAAAGCTTCGGGTCGGCTACCAAGTGGTCCCCAAGCGGTCTTGGTTCTTTGAACGTAGTTCTCGCCGACCGATGCCTCATTCACTAAGACGTATAAGAAACGTTCAGTCCAAAACTGATCCTTGCTGGGAAAACCGCCGATGATCCGTCGTTTCGCCTTGTTGGAAATATAGAATCTATTTCCCTTCAGAGCTTTCCGGATTTCCAGCAAGTTCAGCAGGTGATTCAGCTCGATGTCAACTCCGCACTCGAAGCTTCGAACTAAGATGCCAATCATATGCCGTAATCCCCTCGACATGATTTGCCCAATCGAGATCCCGTGTTTCCAGAGATATTCAAGGATCACTCCGGAGATCGGGAACCAGAGGAAGCAAAGCTCGAAGAACGCCTCGTACAGAGTAAAATGATTCTCTGGAGGCTTGTCGGCTCGGTCGCTCTTCTCTGGAACGACAAACTCCACCGCCTCGGATATCCCGAAGCGATGCCTCAACGCCTCGAGCGACTCAAGGGAGCAAAGCGTAGAGCCAGGCGGGTCAGGTTTTTGTCTCTTAACTCTTGGTCCTCACCCAGATGTGGAAGCGCCTCGGGATGCCATGAGACGTTCCAGCTCACGCTTCGCCTCGAATAAGTCAAAGGGAAATGCCTCCTCCTCGGGTTTGACTGCGGCGCGGTTGATGCCTTCATCAGGAATAGGATCCTGGGGACGGCTCGTCGAAACCGACGGCTCGTCACCTATAGAGTCGACATCTGACGGATTTGCGTGACTTGACGCCTCGTCAAATGAACGATTGGAAGGGCTCGGCGAAACGGATGCCTCGGAGGATTCTGTTGCACCTCTCGCCTCGGCGTCTACACGGCTCGGCTCGTAGTGAAAGAGTGAATCCAACGAATCGTCGGAGTGGCTCGACATAATTTGCGACTTGTACAGAAATTACAGCACGACTCGGCGAGCCTCCGCCGGAAAAAGATCTAGAGCGGCGGAGACCTCGGAAACCCTAGCCGGAAAATAAATAAACTAGAGAGAGAAAGAAGAGAGAAGGGAGAGCTACCTTTAGAAAAACGAGTGAGTCTGAAGATAATGAGGAAGAGTGAAGGAGCTCACCCATTTATAGAAAAAACGAAGCGCGTGAATTCCGCGTGAACCTCGGGAACCGTCCAAACAGCGCGTGGGATCCGCAGTGAAATGGCTAGATCAAACTACGTCGGTCACACGCGCCAATAGATCAGGAATCTTCTCTCGGAAGACCAACGGTCTGGACACCCAAGCTTTTAGCCGATATCTTACCAAAGTAAACGCCTCGTCGTTAACGAAACGGCTCGGCGTTATCTCTCTCTTGAAACGCCTTGTCGTTAACAAAACGGCGCGGCATTATCTCTCTCTCTCTCTCTCTCGAAATGCCTCGTCGTTAACGAAACGGCTCGGCATTATCTCTATCTCGAAACGCCTCGTCGTTAACGAAACGGCTCGGCATTATCTCTCTCTCGAAACGCCTCGTCGTTAACGAAACGGCTCAGCATTATCTCTCTCTCGAAACGCCTCGTCGTTAACAGAACGGCTCGGCACGAACTTTCTCTCGAAACGCCTCGCCGTTTATTCGGCTTGGCATAACCACCATCTAATCGCCTCGTCACGGCTCATCATTACTAAACGAAATCGCCTCGTCCTTAACTCGCCTCGGTATCTTCGGTACCCTTTCAAAACACCTCGGCACCCTCGGCATTCCTTGGAAACACCTCGGCGTCTGCACTCCCAAAACACCTTATCTGGGCTTACGTCATAACAGCTTGGCTCGATGGTTTATCTTACGGTCAGGAGTAATGGACCTCGTCACTCTCGCCTCCGAAACTGACGAGCTGGGGGGCTAACTGTTGGGGTCGGTTTTCGCCCCACGCAGATAAAACCATCTCAAAATGACTAAGTATGGAAAGTGGGAGAGCCGTGGCCACCAAATGGGAGAGCCGTTCTTACCAAGACAAGAGGGAGAGCCGTTTTCACCAAGACAAGCGGGAGAGCCGTGAAGAAGGAGAGATGGGCCGAGCCGTATTATAAGAAATGGGCCGAGCCCCTCTCTAATATACCTGGGCCGAGCCGCGTCTCGGTGAGGTGGACCGAATCATGTCTCGACTAAGGTGGCAAGTGGGCCGAGCCATGGAGAAGTTAGATGGGCCGAGCCGTGGAGAAGTTAGATGGGCCGAGCCGTGGAGAAGTTAGATGGGCCGAGCTAAAGCCTTGAGAGATGAAGCCCATAAATACCCTAGGCGAAATACAAGGGCGGTGAGCCGCACGAGGCGATAAGGAAATATTCCGAAAATCTCTCCCGAGATTCTCGGCTAGGCGGTTCGGAGAATTAGTATAATAGATGATGTAAACAATTCACTCTGTAACTTTGGACAACCCTAAGCAATAAGAGCTAAATACTTTTACAGCAAGAAAAACTTTCTCTCGATCTTACTGTTTTTGGCGATAAACCCTAGAAGTTTCTGATCCCTCAATTTTAAAATAATTTCTGGTTGTGCGAGTTTTGGTTCACACATATATGTATATGTGTCCTCTTTTGTTCTTCTTCGTTTGATGTTTTTTTTTGTTTTGATGTTTAGGTGCTGGGTTTAGTATATATTTGAAGATATTGAAAGTGGTTCTTCTTGGAATTTTTTTGCGAACAGAGACTTGCCTGCTTCTGAGAAGAAGAGGAAGCTAGCTAAAAACTTCCGATGAAACAAGAAATGGAGATGTAGTTCAAAAAGAAAGCAAAGAAGCAGGACCATGAAAAGTTGATCACAACGGCTTTGATATATGTACTTCTCTACTGACTCACTGACTCTCAGATCCATCGTTAATTTCTTTGAATCTTTATTACTAATCTTATTCTCAGATATTCCAAAGCTTTAGTCACTTAAAAATCTTGGTTTTCTGTGTGAATTTATGGTTATTATTGGTAAAAATAATATGTTTTTTCACTCATATGTTTTCTGATTAGTTTATTATTTGGCTGTATTTGTTTTTTGTTTCTTCTTTGATGTGAGAGCATCAGTAATGGTGAACCCCTCATGGGGTTCATCCCAAATTTTTTATTAGTTAAACTTTTGAAAAGAAAGAGAAAATAGAAAAAGAGAAAAAGTCGAAGAAGAGAGGAAAGGAAGAGAGAGAAAGAGAGAGAAGAAGAGAGAAGGTGGAGATAATTTTTTCCTCCCAAGTCCAACCAATTAAATTTGGATACGTCATGTGTGAACCCCTCTTAAAATTGTCAATATTGGGCTTTATTCATTTATTTTTAATCAAAAAACTCATGAACCCCATCCTTGAACCCGCTTAAAACCCTTGATACAGATGGTCTAAGCGTTTTTCCTTTCCATCTTCCAGATTACGAGGTTTCTTTTGATGGTGGTGTGGGCCCTAGATAAAGGTTGTCGACGTACTCACTTTACGGCTTGGTTGTAGTGGAATCGTTTGTTTACAGGGGCTAGCCTTCTAGGTTTTTTTCTGGATCGCAAGGATAGGCCATGGAAGACTTGATGACAAATAAGTATGTTGTTATTCTGTTTGGATCTTCATGTTAAATTTTGTGCTGATATCGATGCTGCTGAATTTTTATCCTTCCCTCTTTCTCTAATTGTTGTCAACGTGAAACCCTATTCTCAGTGTTGGGAATGTCCTGAAATCATTTGTACTTCTCTAGTTGAAGTTGTAACGTCAAGGTTTGACAATCGTATAATATTAGGTGGTTATAATGTTTTGCTAGAAGCCGCTTATAATTTACGGATTATGAATCTGTTACTAATGTTATATGATCTTACAGGGTCACACACCTAAACAAACTAGATCAATAATATGTTGGGTTATAAGAATAATATGTTATATAAGATATATTATATATTTAATTCATACAATGTATATATACTATATATTGATATAGTATGATAAGTATGTGATGAGCACACACTTGAGTAACGAGTACAAGCAATTACCTTTATTAGAAGAGTTTTGGGCTTGGGCCATTAAACAAAAACGTGTTAACCTAATACGTGTCCTCATTATGTAAGGTTATAATGAGATGTTTGTTAGAACAGTTTTTTACGTCAAAACCCCTAAACATAATACAGAGACAATTAGTTTGTCAAGCATTGAGATCTGATTTATACGACACTAGCATCCCGTCCTGATCTAGTTTGTGTGCGTGTGGATACCGGTAGAGGCACGACGTTTGGAGTGCTACACAACCTTATTTTTCTATTCATCTTTCCGCTGCAGGTATACTCTAAATTTGATGACCTAGATTCAATTTAATATTTGCTTGAGATCTTAGCAATTGAATTAACAATTAGTTTTATAAATCGTTATAAACCGGTATGAATTCCAACAGTGGTATCAGAGAAAACTTGCTTAATACTAATTTTGAATCTAGCATATATATGAGATATACATGTTAATTTGATTGGTTTAAACATGTTTGAATTTATGAAATTTCATGAAACGTGTTTGTGAAAATATTAAATTTGATTAAACTATGAGATTCATGGTTTTAATTAAATCAGTACTTTCGTTGAACTATGACATATAATAATTCGATTAGCAATTCCCAGAATCTATGTGTTCGTGTGATAGTGCTTGTTATAATTGATGTCTATCCAATCTTTCAACTATCAAGGCTTGTTTCGTTGCTTGATGGGCTTGCCAAGCGAGGCATCTACAACTACATAAGTGAGATAGATGGTAATGGTTACCATATGAAATAAGAATGGTTTACTTGACTAAATTATCAAAACGGTTTTGGACTTAGAAGCATAGGTTGGATAAGACATAAGATGCCGTCTAACAACCAAGAGTTATATAAGATATAATTAGCAAAGGTGTTGCTTACCTAAATAACTAGACATTTGGGCGATGAGCCAAAGCTCACTTGAATTCTAGTGATATATGGATCTTGGATCATTATATTCATTTTGAGGAAAATTTTGTTTTGAATATAATGTGAGTTTTCTTAATTGTTGAGATTTCTCAAATACGTGAACATCATATTAACATTTCCTATTCTTTTGATCCAGTTATGTCGAACCCTTACAGCTCATTTTCGCTGCGATCTGTCCTTGAGAAGGACAAGCTGAATGGATCGAACTTCCTCGATTGGTATCGAAATCTGAGAATTGTTCTCAAACAGGAGAAAAAGGAATACGTCTTGGAGAAGAGTCTTCCTCCTGAAAAACCTAAGTCCAATGCTCCACATGCAGAGAGGAATACTTATGAGAAGCATGCCAGTGATATGGTCGATGTGTGTTGTCTCATGTTGGCTACCATGAACTCAGACTTGCAGAAGCAATATGAGAACGTAGAATCGCCAATTGACATGATCACCAGCCTGAAAGGAATGTTTCAGGAGCAAGCACAAACTGAGAGATACCAGACGGTTAAAGCTCTCATTGACTGCAAGCTGCCTAAAGACAGTCCAGTTAGCCCACATGTCATTAAGATGATAGGTTATATTGATAACTTGGCAAAATTGGACTGTCCTATCAGCCAAGAGTTGGCCACTGACCTCATTCTTCAGTCACTGCCGTCAAGTTATAATCAGTTTGTTATGAACTACAACATGCATAATTTGACAAAGACTTTGATTGAGCTGCATGGAATGCTCAGATCTGCTGAACCAAACATCAAGAAGGGCACCCCTAACGCCCTTATGGTACAAGGGGGTAAAAAGTTTAAGAAACTTGGTAAGAACAAAGGAAATGGTAAGACAAGCCGGATTGAGAATCCAAGCAAGTCAGACCCTGCTCCTAAGATCAAGCCTGGTCCTTCTGGTGAAGATAAGTGCCATTACTGTAATGGTTCTGGACATTGGAAGAGAAACTGCAAGAAATACTTGGAAGATCTGAAAAAGAAGAAGAAGACTTTTGAGACTTCTTCTCCAGGTATTTATGTTATAGAAGTAAATGTTGCTACTTCTAGTTCTACCTCTTGGGTATTGGATACCGGTTGTGATGCTCATATTTGTGTTAATATGCAGGGCCTAAGCAACAGTAGAACTTTGGAGAAAGGACAAGTGGACCTGCGAGTTAGAAATGGAGCAAGAGTTGCTGCATTAGCTGTAGGAACATTCAATTTGTCTCTGCCTTCAGGCATGGTTTTAGAACTTAAAAATTGCTACTATGTACCTGCTACAAGCAGGAATATTATTTCTATTTCTTGTTTGGATTTGGAAGGATTTCATTTTTCGATTAAAGACAAGTGTTGTTCATTTGATCGTGGTGATATTTTTTATGGTAGAGAATGGGCTTTATGTTTTGAACCAAAGTATGCCTGTCTATAACATTAGTACCAAGAGATTTAAGTCAAATGACTCAAATCCAACTTTTCTTTGGCATTGTCGTTTGGGCCACATAAATGAGAAACGCATTCAAAAGCTTCATAGTGATGGACTTTTAAAATCATTTGATTTTGAATCTTATGAAAAATGTGAGTCTTGTTTGTTGGGAAAAATGATTAAAACTCCTTTTACTGGACACAGTGAGAGGGCTAACGATTTGTTGGGCCTTCTATATACCGATGTATGTGGACCAATGAGTATAAATGCCAGAGGAAACTATCAGTACTTCATCACATTTACTGATGATTTCAGTAGATATGGTTATGTTTATCTGATGAAGCATAAGTCTGAATCTTTTGAAAAGTTCAAAGAATTTCAGAATGAAGTACAAAACCAACTTGGCAAAAGAATCAAAGCCCTTTGATCAGATCGAGGAGGCGAATACTTAAGCCAAAGTTTTATTGATCATCTGAGAGAATGTGGAATTGTTTCACAGCTCACTCCTCCAGAAACGCCACAATGGAATGGTGTGTCTGAGAGAAGAAATCGAACTTTATTGGATATGGTTCGATCAATGATGAGTCATACAGATCTTCCATTATCCTTTTGGGGATATGCTCTTGAAACGTCTGTGTTTACGCTAAACAGATGTCCATCAAAATCAGTAGAGAAGACACCATATGAGATATGGACTGGAAAGGTTCCTAATCTGTCTTTTCTGAAAATTTGGGGTTGTGAAGCTTATGTCAAACGTTTGATTACCGATAAGCTTGGACCCAAATCTGATAAATGCTACTTCGTTGGTTATCCCAAGGAAACCAAAGGTTATTACTTTTACAACACTGCTGAGAACAAAGTGTTTGTTGCTCGAAACTGTGTCTTTTTGGAGAGAGAATTTCTTTCTAAGAGAAATAGTGGGAGTAAAGTACAACTCGAAGAAGTTCGAGTAACACAGGAGGTTGATGTAAATTCTGAGGAAGAGCATCAATTAGATTTACAAAGAGTCGTAGAGTCTACACCTGTGGAACCCGAGGTACGTAGGTCTGAGAGGACTCGTCACGAACCTAATAGATATGGGGTTTGGGTGACAGATGATCAAGATCTATTAATTATAGAGAGTGATGAACCTACGTCTTTCGAAGAAGCAATGATGGGCCCTGATTCCAAAAAATGGCTTCAAGCCGCAAGATCCGAAATGGGATCCATGTCAGAAAACAAAGTATGGACTTTGGTGGATTTACCTGATGGTGTTAAAGCCATTGAGTGTAAATGGATTTTCAAGAAGAAAACAGACATGGATGGTAATATAGTGATATACAAAGCTAGATTGGTGGCGAAAGGTGACAAGCAAATTCATGGTATAGACTATGATGAAACCTATTCTCCAGTCGTAATGCTTAAGTCTATTCGGATTCTCCTAGCAACTGCCGCTTATTATGATTATGAGATTTGGCAAATAGATGTGAAAACAGCTTTCCTTAATGGAAATCTCGAAGAGGGTGTGTACATGACACAACCTGAAGGTTTCACATCTCCTGAAACTGCTGGGAAGGTATGCAAGCTTCAACGTTCTATTTATGGATTGAAGCAAGCATCTCGGAGTTGGAATCTTCGTTTTAATGAGGCAATCAAAGAGTTTGATTTTGTTAGAAACGAAGAAGAACCGTGCGTTTACAAGAAGACTAGTGGGAGCGCAGTTGCATTTCTAGTTTTGTATGTAGATGACATACTTCTCATTGGAAATGACATTCCTTTGCTTCAGTCTGTCAAGACTTGGCAAAGTAGTTGTTTCTCAAGAAAGACATGGGAGAAGCTGCTTATATTCTTGGAATACGAATCTATAGAGATAGATTAAACAAGCTTTTTGGACTATGTCAAGATACTTATATAGATAAGATTTTGCATAGGTTCAGTATGCATGATTCCAAGAAAGGTTTTCTACTAATGTCTCATGGCATTACTCTCAGCAAGATGCAGTGTCCTTCGACGCATGATGAGCGAGAGCGCATGAGTAGAATCCCATATGCTTCTGCTATAGGATCTATCATGTATGCCATGCTCTGTACTCGTCCAGATGTTGCATGTGCTTTAAGCATGATGAGTAGATACCAATCCGATCCCGGTGAAAGTCACTGGACAGCAGTCAAGAACATTCTTAAGTATTTAAGAAATACTGAAGATAAATTCTTGATTTATGGAGGAAGTGATGAGCTTGTTGTGAGTGGTTATACTGATGCTAGCTTCCAGACAGATAAAGATGATTTTCGATCGCAATCTGGATTCATATTTTGTCTTAATGGAGGAGCGGTGAGTTGGAAAAGCTCCAAGCAAAGCACCATAGCAGACTCTAATCGAAGCTGAATACATCGCTGCTTCTGAAGCAGCAAAAGAGGCTGTTTGGATTAGGAAGTTCATTACTGAACTAGGTGTGGTTCCTAGCATATCTGGTCCGGTGGATCTCTATTGTGACAATAATGGAGCCATCGCACAAGCGAAAGAACCTAGATCACACCAGAAATCCAAACACATAGAAAGACGATATCATCTCATTCGTGATATTGTTGATAGAGGAGATGTTAAGATTAGCAGAGTCTCAACGGATGCAAATGTTGCTGTTCCTTTGACGAAGCCTCTTCCCCGGCCTAAGTATGAGAGCCATACAGCTGCTATAGGCATTAGATTCATAAAGATGTAATCTTATTTTTAGTGGGAGATTTTTTTTATGATATGATGTTCATGTTTACATACATTTGATTTTATTTTCAAATTAATGAAGTTAGTTTCAGTATTATTTTATTATTGGATAATTGAATAATGGTTATAAAATAATTTATTATCATTCTTATAGGTCATCAAGTACGTGACTTGATCATGAAACTCTATGTGTAAAATGACTTAAATTATTAATGTCCCTAGTCAAGGTTATTAAGATGGGACTTTAATAACTGAGGATGACTAGTATGTGAGGTGACTGATGACTAAGTTTCGTGAAGTCATTAATATGTTGTATTAAAGTCAATCACATAGATATGTGTTAGAGAACACAGTATCGGACGGACTCATCATGAGAAATTTACTAGATTGTTATATGAGTGTCATAAGAGTTTCTCATCACGACTATAGAGTGTAGTCCTTTGACCTGAGTTCGTCATGATTTCTTATACATGGAATGGTTTGCTTTGACTCTGTCAAACGTCAGCCGTAAAAGGTGATTATAAAGACAGTGATTGGGCGCATTATGAATTGTGTAAGGATCATGGATGGAACAAGATGGATTTTGTCCCTCCCATATAACAGGAGAATAATATCTCTGGGCCTATCGAAGATTTGATACTGAGAAATGCATGGCCGTGCTCAAACGAGGTGAATGTCAGTCGTTTGTTTGATCAGTATAAATCGGAGTTCGATAAACATGATCTAGCTTAATAAGGATGACACAGTTTCTTGCCTTATGCTTAGATCGAGATATAGAGACAAAGGGATTATAGGAATAGATGATTCCAATACAAGTGGGAGATTGTTGGGAATGTCCCGAAATCATCTGTACTTCTCTAGTTGAAGTTGTAACGTCAAGGTTTGATAATCGTATAATATTAGGTGGTTATAATGTTTTGCTAGAAGCCGCTTATAATTTACGGATTATGAATGTGTTACTAATGTTATATGATCCTACAGGGTCACACATCTAAGCAAATTAGATTAATAATATATTGGGTTATAAGAATAATATGTTATATAAGATATATTATATATTTAATTCATACAATGTATATATACTATATATTGATATAGTATGATAAGCATGTGATGAGCACACACTTGAGTAACGAGTAAAAGCAATTACTCTTATTAGAAGAGTTTTGGGCTTGGGCCATTAAACAAAAACGTGTTAACCTAATACGTGTCCTCATTATATAAGGTTATAATGAGATGTTTGTTAGAACAGCCTCTCACGTCAAAAACCCTAAACATAATACAAAGACAAATAGTTTGTCAAGCATTGAGATCTGATCTATACGGCACTAGCATCCCGTCCTGATCTAGTTTGTGTGCGTGTGGATACCAGTAGAGGCATGACGTTTGGAGTGCTACTAACCTTATTTTTCTATTCATCTTTCCGCTGCAGGTATACTCTAAATTTGATGACCTAGATTCAATTTAGTATTTGCTTGAGATCTTGGAAATTGAATTCACAATTAGTTTTATAAATCGTTATAAACCGGTATGAATTCCAACACTCAGAACCCCTAGAAATTTCTGATAATATCACTATCCGGCGAAGCCATGTTCTTAGTGATCGCCTACTCTGATACTCCGATAACTTTCTCTGCCGTGGAACCTCTCTGTGTCGTTCGATGTATGCTTGGAGTATTCTTCACCGGAGCTCAACGAGGGCTATTAATTCGAAATCGAGGAGGTGAGGTAATTGCTTGGTTTATTTTTGTCTTCTGATCTGGATTAGTTTGTGCTGTCTTCTTTGTGTATTGTTTTCGTTGAAGTTTGATGGTATTTGTTTTTTTTTTTACCCTTTTTTACAATCGAGCAACATTGAGTTTTCTTAGAAATTGGCTCTCATCCTACTCATTAACACCATTGGGTCCACCAAAGACATTTTACATAAGATTGTGTTAGACTTAATTTAAATTTAAGTGGTATTTTTACCACCAGAAAAAACTTTAAGTGATTTTCAGTTGATTATTTTAAAAAAGGTAACAAGATTAAGAAGATGTCGAATGATAGTTTTCAGTTCATGATTATTTGATACAGTTATATGCAAATGACCAGATTGATAATTTCTTTGTGTGTTCCTTTAGGTAGATAATTCTTCACTGTTACCTGAAAATATGTTACGTTTTTTAAACTTTTTGTTCTAATCTTCGGGTCACCAGAGAAGAGCAAGAGAAAGAAGATGATGATAAGGATTTTGACTGTGATCCTTTGCCTATTATCTATTTTTGTTTCTTTCTCATTAATCTCATACCTCACATCCAAAAAATATCTATTTATTCTCTTTTGATATGAAATATGTAATTGTTAATGTATATGAAGAATTATTAAGGAACTGAACAATTATGTAGAGAATGCAGATTCTGGATATTTGTGAGTGCGTGACAACCTTGCTGATCACACGGTTAGTGTTTTATAGGTACTAGCAAACAATCTTTCATTGTTTTTATAAAAATTTGATGGGGATGAACATGGTTGTTTGGGCTTACGGAACGTTGATCAGAGATATTGATGAGATGGGCAGTGGAAGCGACGTTGATTTCTCGATTAGAGAGGGGCAGCAGATTTATTGACACAAATAAAATATGATGTTTTGATCTTTTAGAATCTATACATCTGAAATCTGACGAGGTATCTTAAAGGAAGAGTTTGAGGCTAAATCTTGCAGTTACAAAGTATATCAAAAGAATCTGATTTGGTGTTTATAGAGTTAACGATGTGAAACTATACATCAGGCAGCTTTCCAACTTTTCTCACCAGCTATTAGCGATGCTGTTCTCTCATGCTACGATTTGTTTTAGTTGATACTTTAAGGTATGAAAGTTAAGGTTACAATCAAAATTACGTGGAGAAGATAAAAAAAAAACCAAAATAGAGGAATACAAAGAAGAAAATTTCACACATGATAGGAAATTATGGCATTATTCATATGGCATTTGAAATTAGGTGTAATTACACAATGAAATTAACATTTGAGATATTCATATGGCATTATTAGGTTCAGGTGTAATTACTGAGTTGGACCATGTAAGAAAAGTAGAAATATTTAATTTTCCTTTTGTATATATGCAAAATATATGCATTGGTGATTTAATTATAGGAAGAGGTTTCGAAAAAAAAAGAAGAGAAAAATAAGAAAAAGAATAAGTAAAAAAAACCGAAAGATAATTAAGGGTATGAAGAAGACAAAAATGAAAGGTAAAACATATTTTTTACCTATCTTAAAGTAATTTCCTTTTAAAAATAGATTACAACCTTCACAAGAATTAAACTACAACACGTGATGAAATATGATTTGGAGGAGAAGACAAATAAGGCGGATGAACAAAAAAAGGAAAAAAATAGGAAAGGGAAAGAAAACCAAAATTTGCTCTTAGTTTCTTTTGGTTTAAACATTAAACCTCTAAGATAAAACACACATACTGTTAATTAGAAAATACAACCGCAAAAAAAAATTAACCAAATAACATATTTTTAAAGGAACTACAGCAAAAAGAAATTAGCCAAATACTTTAAAAAGTACAATTAGAATAAAAATATCAGTAGAAGAGTAAATCGTTCAAATAACAACTTTAAAAATGTCAAAGTTATAGTTGACAAAAAAATGACAAAACTATAATGATGAAAGAATTAAAATTTGAAATCATGAAAAATAAAATTGTAGACTATCAATTTAATGAGAGTATAAGATTAGAATAAGGGACAACAAAAAATTATATCATTTAAATAACATTTTCTAAAAAAATATTAAAATCAAAAACTGGATAACAACCAGAAAAGAAACACGTTAGCCTAAAAATTCATGG